>NW_028327172.1:56402172-56702311 GCF_987537825.1 Furipterus horrens | reverse complement strand
ACTAGTAAGTGAAAGAACCAGCGTTTGAAATGAGATCTTTCTTTAACTTCAAGGTCTGTGTTCATGACTCCGAGCCATACTCCCTCACTATTGAATCATGTCGTGTTCAGTAACCACAGACCTTAACTGAGCCTCTGTTGACTAACCCTGGCAAAGAGTTGAGTGAAATCATACAACCAGCTGACTGAACAATTATGTGATGCCAGAACAACATGGAAGAGTTGTCAAGGATTTTCTCTGTTTTATCTGCTTTCATAACACAGACCACATCTAGCACTCTCTTCCACTCTAGGCAGCTGCGGGTCCCAGATGGTTTCCTAAGCATAAGCAATCATTATAGACCTAAACAACCCATAATTTTGTTTGCTGTTGTTGTTCCAGTCAGGCTTGGCAATGTCTTGGATATATTGTGCATTTTTCCAGTATTTACATGTATATACGTATATTTTAGGATGGAGGCCTAGAAGAACAATTTTGTTTGCAAGCTGGGATGCAGAAGAATTTGGTCTTCTTGGTTCTACTGAGTGGGCAGAGGTTAGTTGATCATTTGCTTATATATATGTTTTAGGATAAGAAAGCAGTTCGGACTTAATTCTCAAGGATGTAGAAATAATAAGTGAATCCAGTGAGAAAATACTCAAACATTTTTTCAGATAATCTGAAGCAATATATCTTTGTTCAAAAATCAACAGTAAAAATCCCTCTGTCACTAAAGAACAAATTCTGTTTGAACATTTTAGAGCCAATTAATGTCAACTGTCAAATTAACTTCATTTTCTGAGAGTGTGATAGGAAATAATTAAACTCACTAGAAACCAAACAGCAAAATAAGATATGTTTTTATTACCTTTTCCAAATTGGTGTCTACAGCTAACTACATTTATTTAAATACCCCCTAAGCTTGTGCAGTAAGGTATACTTTTCACAATTATCTTCCTTATATCATAATAACCTAGTCTAAATTAAATTGTGCTAATAGTGAGGCACAAAGTCCCACAACAGAATATTTACTGAGCCCCTTGGAAAGTAATCTTACCTGCATGTACTGTTGGCTTTGTGTAATAGAGGCATTAGCTGTAAAGTAAATATATTTGAAATTGATGCCTGTTCCATTAACTTCCAGTCATGCAGCAAATATTTATTTAGCTATTATAATTCAGATATTATGAGAAGCCCTGTAACCTTCAATTCTCTTTAGAAAACTTTTTTAAAAAGCAGTACTTCTGTAAACAGGAAAGGTTTATGCTGGCATCAGGAAGAGCCTAAATATGTTGAGGTTGTGATTTGTCTCTTTCAAACTGTTTTCATCACCTAGCGTGGCTTTTTTTTTTTTTTTCTATTATCTTTCTTATAGTCATGATGCTTAGGAAATTGCATGTTTGAGATTCAGAATACACTTGATGTCTCAAAAAAAACTTTGCTACACTTCCTTTTGTTTTAAAATTGCAATGATTAATGTCGACCAGTAGGTGGTGGCATCCTACAGGAAAAAAACTTCATGTTTCAGGGTATACAGACAGTATTGGAATTCACTTATTTTTAAACCGGTGTATTTGAAATAATTCATTCCCTGTGAATCAGGCAAGATTCTGTACTTAAATATTGAGATAAACATGAGATGACTTCCACTGAAAGGATCCCTTAGGTCGTTCATGTTTGTTAAGAGACAGATAAACTATAATTTGGTTAAGTAAACTTCCTTTCCTTCTAGCAAATTAAAAATGCGGAAAGTTTTATTTCACATTTTAGTCTCAAAAATGTCTTACTTGTGCCCCGGTTGGTATGGCTCATGGATTGAGCCCCGGCCTGTGAACCGAAAGGTCACCGGTTTGATTCCCAGCCAGGGCACAGGCCTGGGTTGCAGACCAGGTTCCCCAGTGTGAGAGGCAAACACACATTGGTGTTTCTCTCCCTCTCTTTCTCCCTTCCTTCCCTTCTCTATGAACATAAATAAATAAAATCTTTAAAATTAAAATTAAAAAAATGTCTTACTTGTTATTCTTACCAAGTTTTTAAAAATTCTTTCAAATAATTTTGATAATTTATATGTCAAATTTGTGGTTAATCTGGGTCACCTTAATTCACAAATATGCACACAATTAATGTAGATGTGCATTTTTTAGGGAGATGTTATGGCTGTATATTTATGCTTTTATTTCTTTCATATTATAGGAGAATTCCAGACTCCTTCAGGAGCGCGGTGTGGCGTATATTAATGCCGATTCTTCTGTAGAAGGTGAATATCGTTGGTCCCATAGGAAAAGATGTGATCGTGGTAGCTGGAGCAGTTTAGTTCATAAACCATGCACTAGAAGGAAGGCAAATTGATTGGCCTGTGGTTGAGAACTGGCTTCTGCTTTGTCAGGCCCGGCCCCTGACTCACAGCAGCTGTGGGCCCCAGAATGCTAATTGGGGAAAGCTGCACTCTGCCTTATTTCACCCGGCAGAGCGCCTTGTATATGGTAGAGATTCTGTAAATAATCTGTTCAATGAATAAGTAACTCATGGAGCTAAAGTTTTAATTATTTTAAAATGGGGTAGCAAAAAAAAATTTTTTTTTTTTGTTCCCAGACTAATGGATGTTTATTTAAATTTAGTTTCAGGTGTACAACATAGTTATTAGACATTTATATAACTTGCTAAGTTCCCCACCCCCAATAAATCTAGTATCCACCTGACACCATACACAATTATTACAATATTATTGATTATATTCCCATTGCCTCCTAAATTAGTTTATGCAGTACATTTCAGTTATTCTCCTTATCTTAGGACCCTGGCTAAGGGCCTGGCCTTATTCCTGGCACTGCCACTTTCTAGTTGTGTCATGTGACCTCAGCTTGTTACTTTCTGTGTCTTAGTTTTCTCACCTCTAAATGGAGTTATTAAGAACAACTCAAAGGCTCTTGTAAGGGCAAAAGTAGTTAATATCTGCAAAACTCCCAGACCTGTGCCTTGCACAGAGTGAGTGTTCAAAAATGTTAGCTTGTATTATTATTACTGTTATTTAAAAATGCATAATAAGATGAGACACTTTGCCACATGAAATAAATACTCCATTGTTCTTCAAAAGTAGAATAATATTCTCTTTATTGCTAGGTTTTTTTAAGATTTGATTTTTAATCTTTTTTCATTTTTATTTTGTATCATCTCATCTTTCCTTTTTAACATGTTTTTAAATCATTGGTTTTCGCTGATTACGTCATTCCCCACTTTAAAATGCTCCAGTATCTCCCTACCGTGTTCAGGATCAAGAACAAATGACACAAATGTATGCAGAATTTAGCTCTCACATATCAACAGTGTAGCTGTCGGAAGTGCATTACATATCAAAGTGTATTTAATATATGCTCACAATAACCCTGCGAGGTAAGTATTATTATCTCTCTTGTATAGAGGAGGGAACTGAGATTCAGAGGAGTTAAGTGACTTTCCCAAGATCACCCAGATTGTAAAGGGTACAGCTAAGACTCAAATCAAACTGACCTGTTTCAACTTTATTCTTCTAAACAGTGCATTCTGTTGTCTATCACTACTATGTAATGATACCATATTATAGCTAAATGGTTCTGCATCTTGCCTTTTTCATTCAGAGGAAACCTTTCAGAAAACATCACATTAGACTAGAGGTCTAAGTGAAGTGGGAGAGTAAGTCACACAGCTATGATGCAGGACGCTGTTCCAGGATGAGGGAACAGTACGTACAAAGACCCTGAGAAGGAGTCTGGCAGAGCGGGAGGCGAAAATTTGGAAAGGTGACTGAAGGTGCTTTCATCTATAGCACTGAGTTGCCATGGTGAGGACGATGAGTTGGACAGTTTTGATCGGACTCAGGTTTTAAAAGGATCATTCTGGCTAAAGAGTTAACAGTGGTCTTTGAACGAAAGAGTAAAATAAAGAAATTAAATCAAAAATAACCTATCCTCTCTTTATCTTTCAGGAAACTACACTCTGAGAGTTGATTGCACCCCACTGATGTATAGCTTGGTATACAGCCTAACAAAGGAGGTACAAATAAGCACATAATTTTAGAAAATCTGAGTTCTGCAAATACTGTTATTTGAGATACCATTATTATGCTAAGCATCTGTGTTGTTTTGTAACTTGTCTTTTTTTCACATAGCAAGTATCTATGCCATAGAACATTGCATCTAATAAAATGTTTGCACACATTATCCTGTATCTGCCCACACCACCCTGAGGCAGCGTGTTGCCATCCCCACTTGAAAATGAGAAAACTGCAACTTAAAATTCAGTAGCCACCAAAGCTACACAACTTTTCCAGTAGCTAAACCAGGACTTAGTCCTGTGCCTTAATTCCTTCATTTTAAAACTGGTTTATATTCCTTAATATAATGAATGATACCAAGTAACTCAGGATGTAGGAAGACAAAGTTTCTAACTGATTGAGAAAGGGTATGTGGTTAAAAATCCACCAAGCGCTGGCTGCTAGGGGCAGAGGCTAGGTGAGACCCGCTTTCCTGACTTCCTGACCTGGGCTCAAATCCACTGAGCTCTGCTGGGCTGCGCTGACAGCTGAAGTTATCGATTCTGATAGCAGCTCAAGGTACTCAAGTTGGTGGAGAGGTGATGCCTGAATTCCTAAAGGAGTCACAGACAGCTCTTCACTTCAGTTCTGCCCCATAAATCCACTGTTCCTAAAGTTAGTCATAATGTACAAGCTTTTGGTGTGACAGATTTTTCTTGTTACTGCTAATTACCTGATTTGCATTGGAAAGAAAAAAAGACTTGCCTATTAGAGTTACCAACTGAAATGTAATCAGGAAGGAAAACATAATATTTCCCTCCAGATAGGGATTTTAAGTAAGAAAAATATTGAGGCTGTCCTACCTCCAATGCCCTGGCTCAGCTGGATACTCCCTGTCCAGCAGAGGTTTCAGGACCACGGCGGAACAAATTTATCCAGGACACTGTATGAGTGGTCCCCTACAAAATATCATTAAGCTTTGGTTTCAGAAGCATGGAATTTAGTCTTATAACTTAACTTGTCCTATAGGAATAGACAAAATTAATTTGAAAAGTATTTAGACATGTCGTTACTTAAGAGCTCCATCATTTGCTTACAGTGTTACCAATTTCCATGAAATGTATAAAAATTTAAATATCTGAAAGAGGGCATTACAGAGAATCCCCACTATACGTGTAACTTAAGGTAAATGCTAACGAAACCTGGCAGCTGTGTTAGTTTACTGGACAGGTGGCACCCGGGGGCAATTGCAGAAAACTGCTCTCTAGGTCAGGTCTGAAATTATGTGATGCTTCACATTTTTGGTTTTGTTTTATTCTGTTTTGTTTCTTCTGAAAGAGTGAATTGCATCATATCAATTTTTAGTGATAAACTGAGAATTTAGTTATATATTTTTACACTATTCCAAATTCGCACTTCTTAGAATAAATGGAGTGATACTTTCCCTTATACCAAAGTTTTGTGTAAATTTGTGAGCTTGAGTAAAATTATTTTTTTGCTGTATTTATTCATATTTTACTAGTTAAGATGTTAGCATAACTTCTTTCTCCCCACACTTAATGTGAGTCTGTGTCCCCACAGACCTTTGCTCATACGCCTCTGTTATGCCACCAATCACACTGAATTCCACATTTTTAATTACAGTTCCCACTAGCACAGAGAATGAAATGCATCGTACTGAACTTTGTATCCTTGGCATTCAGAAAGGTCTTTAAAAGCATAGGTGCTTGATAAACTTTTTAAAATTTAATTTGTTAAAAAATAGAACATAGGACTTTTTCATTTATTTTATAAATAAATAAATGGTTAATTATTTTAACAATAAAAAATAGCAATCCCTCCCTCTCAGACTTAAAACCCTTTATAATCTTATAAAGGACAATGGGCGAAGGTCTCGAGCTCCTCTAGCTGCTTCAAGCTGGACATGGTCGTTGTCCTACCTACTCTTGGGTTCAGAAATCCCTAATAAGAGTGGGGGTGTGGAGGGGAGGGTGGCCTTCCCACAGGGGAAGGATCGTGCAGACTCCAGGTCGGTTGGCTGTCCCCGGACAATGGTGTGCTTGGTTTAACAGGCTGGCATCCTTGTTGTATTCCAGCCACTTAGTTCAACCAAACTGTTGAGTCTCAGGAGGCAGCGCTGCAGACAGGATTAAGTGAGGCCTATAAGTACAATCACTCAGGCAATGAGATCATAGGCTTATGCCCTCTGGTTCAATTTTGCTCATTTGTTCGTGTTGTTCATCAGTTTCCTGTAATAGGTGACAGCATAAGGTATTTTTCTTTCATTGCCTGGCTTATTTTGCTAAGCATAATTCTCTCTAATTCCATCCATGTTGTTGCAAATGATAGAAGTTCCTTCTTTCTTTCTGCTACATAGAACTCCATTGTGCAAATGTACCACAGTTTTTTGATCCACTCATCTACAGATGGGCACTTAGGTTGTTTCCAGCACTTGGCTATTGTAAATAGTGCTGCTATGAACATAGGGATGCATAGGTTCTTTTGAATTGGTGTTTCAGGATTTTTCGAATATAATCCTAGCAATGGAATTGCTGGTTCAAAAGGCAGTTCCATTTTTAGTTTTTTGAGGAAATTCCAAACTGTTTTCCATAGTGGCTGCACCAGTCTGCATTCCCACCAGCAATGCACCATGGTTCCCATTTCTTTGAATTCTCTCCAGCACAAGTTATTTGTCGATTTGTTGATGATGGCCATTCTGACTGGTGTGAGGTGGTATCTCATTGTGGTTTTTATTTGCATCTCTCTCATGGCTAGTGATGTTGAGCATTCTTTCATATGTCTATGGACCCTCTGTATGTCCTCTTTAGAGAAGTGTTTGTCAGGTCCTTTGCCCATTTTTTAATTAGGTTGTCTGTCTTCTTGGTGTTGAGTCGTATAAGTTCTTTAAATATTTTGGAGATCAATCCCTTGTCTGAGATATCATTGGCGAATATATTTTCCCATATGGTTGGTTCCCTTTTCATCTTGCTGATGTTTTCTTTAGCTGAGCAGAAACTCTTTAGTTTGATGTAGTCCCATTTGTTTATTCTTTCCTTTATTTCCCTTGCCTTAGGAGATATATCAGTGAAAATGTTGCTATGTGGGATATCTGCAATTTTCCCGCCTATTTTTTCCTCTAGGACTTTTATGGTGTCACAGCTTACATTTAATCTTTGATCCATTTTGACTTTATTCTGGTGTGTGGTGTAAGTTGGTGGTCTAGTTTCATTTTTTTGCATGTCCCTGTCCAGTTCCCCCAACACCATTTGTTGAAGAGGCTCTTTTCACTCCCATTTGATGTTCCTTCCCCCTTTGTCAAATATTAGTTGACCATATAGACCTGGGTTTATTTCTGGGCTCTCTATTCTGTTCCATTGATCTATATGCCTGTTCTTATGCCACTACCAGACTGTTTTGATTACTGATGCCTTGTAGTATAGTTTGATATCAGGTATTGTGGTTCCTCCTACTGTGTTCTTCCTCAAAATTTCTGTTACTATTCAGGCTCTTTTTTGGTTCCATATATTTTTGAAGTATTTGTTCTAGGTCTGTGAAAAATGTCATTGGTATTTTAATAGGGATTGCATTGAATCTATAAATTGCTTTGGGTACGATGAACATTTTAATGATGTTGATTCTTCCCATCCATGAGCATGGTATATGCTTCCATTTATTTGTATCTTCCTTAATTTCTTTCTTCAGTATTATGTAGTTTTCTGAGTACAGGTCTTTTACCTCATTGGTTAAGTTTATTCTTAGGTACTTTATTTTTCTTGTTGCTATGGTAAATGGGATTTTTCTTTTAGTTTCTATCTCTGAGATTTTATTGTTGGTGTATATAAATGCCTTCAACTTCTGAATATTGACTTTCTACCGTGCTATTTTGCCGAATTCACTAATTAGGTCGAGTAGTTTTTTTGTGGAGTCTCTATGGTTTTCTATGTACACTATCATGTCATCTGCAAATGATGACAGTTTTACTTCCTCTTTTCCAATTTGGATGCCTTTTATTTCTCTTTCTTGTCTGATTGCAGTGGCTAGAACTTCCAAGACTATGTTGAATAGGAGCGGAGAGAGTGGACATCCTTGTCTTATTCCTGACCTCAGGGGGAATGCTCTCAGTTTTTGCCCATTGAGTATGATGTTGGCTTCAGGTTTCTCGTATATGGCCTTTATTATGTTGAGGTATGCCCCCTCTATTCCCATTTTGCTGAGAGTTTTCATCATAAATGGGTGTTGTACTTTATCAAATGCTTTTTCTGCATCTATTTATATGATCATGTGGTTTTTGTCTTTCATTTTGTTTATGTGGTGTATTACATTTATTGATTTGCGAGTATTAAACCATCCTTGCATCCCTGGGATGAATCCCACTTGATTGTGGTGTATGATCTTTCTAATGTGTTGCTGGATCTGGTTTGCCAATATTTTGTTGAGGATTTTAGCATCTATGTTCATCAGCGATATTGGCCTATGGTTTTCTTTCTTTGTTGTGTCTTGACCTGGTTTTGGAATTAGGGTAATACTGGCTTCATAGAAAGAGTTTGGGATTTTTCCCTCTTCTTGGATCTTGTGGAATAGTCTGAGGAGGATAGGAGTTAGTTCTTTCCTAAATGTTTTGTAGAATTCACCTGTGAAGCCATTAGGTCCAGGGCTTTTGTGTGCCGGGAGTTTTATGATTACTGCTTCAATTTCACTAGTTGTTATTGGTCTATTCAGGCTTTCTGCTTCTTCTTGATTCAGTTTTGGAAGACTATATATTTCCAGGAATTTGTCCATTTCCTCTAGGTTGTCAAATTTCTTGCCATACAGTTGTTTGTAATAATTTTTTACAATCCTTTGTATTTCTGTCGTATCTGTTGTGATTTCTCCTCTTTCATTTCTGATTTTATTTCTTTGGGTCCTCTCTCTTTTTTTCTTGATGAGCCTGGTTAAAGGCTTGTCAATTTTGTTTATCTTTTCAAAGAACCAGCTCCTACTTATGTTGATCTTTTGAATTGTTAGTTTAATCTCTATGTCATTTAATTCTGCTCTGATCTTGATGATTTTCTTCCTTCTACTCGCTCTGGGCTTTGCTTGTTGTTCTTCCTTTAGTTCTTAGGACTTTTATTAATTATAAAGTAAAAACATTCTATACCATATATTGTTCAATAACCTATGAGTAATTATGGAACATTAGTTAAAGTTTATTTGCTAAATGTTTTTGGCATAACATCTAATGCTCTGAGTGTAGAATTCAACAAGTCATATTTTACTCTCTTAGTTTTCTCATCTATAAAACTAGAAGATATATTTAATGTCCAATACTTAATACTACAGTAAATATTCAGTTAATTAAAATATTAATCCAAACTTACTGGCAATGAACAATATTAAAAAGAATACCTTCCCTTAACTAGCTTGCTTCTTTTACAACTTTTTATAAGAGGAAAAGAAATAATGTTTTTGAAAGCGGTCTCCCTTAACTACGAAAATTAGATCAAAAAAAAGTTTTTGTAATATAACCATTCCTTTGACCATAATGGCTTAGTATGATTTGGTGTAGCCTCTTTTCCATTCATTCCATGTATTTTTTATAGTAGTTACACTTATACATAATAGATAACATGAGTATTTTTCCATATTGTCAGACATTCATTACTATAAATCTTAATGACTGCTAATGTATGAATTGCTTCCCTTGTTTCGCTGAATATAGTTTAGCTATTCGTTCCTTAGTTAATGGACATTTAAATTTTAAAATATCTGATTTATAAGTATTCTCTCTCTCTCTCTTTCTTTCTCTCTCTCTCTCTCTTTCCCTCCCCTCTTTCTTCCCCCCACCCCCAACTTGTGTAGCTCCGAAGTCCTGATGAAGGCTTTGAAGGCAAATCTCTCTATGAGAGCTGGAATAAAAGAAGTCCTTCACCAGAGTTCATTGGCATGCCCAGGTAAACAAACGAACAAGCAAACAGACAAAACTCTCTACTGAATTTAGTATGGGATTGTGTTGAAAATAAAAGGGTATTTTTTAAAATCATTAGTGATAAAAATTTGCTTTTTCAAAATTCTCTAACATCTGAAAAAGGAAAAGTGATGTTGAGCTTTACAAATAAAATGTTACTATGTATGTGGAAGTTAAATCTGTAGGACATCACAAAATGCTTCTTTTTTGAATAGGTAATGTACACACATGGTGAAAAGTAATTCCCCCTTATAGTTCTGTCCTCTAGTCACTATAAATTTTCTTTTTTTTTTCTGAACATCATACAAATATTTCAGCTACTCTAAGAAAAATATAGACACTATTTCAGTTGTGGTTGTGTAAGTCAAAATTAATTTTAGACTGTAATAGAAAACAAAAAGCATTTATTTGAATAAAAAAGACCCATAGCCCAGGAGACACAGATCAGGAAGTAACCTAAATTGTGTCTAGACCACTCTCAACCCCCTTAAAGGGAAGCCACCTTTTAAAATAAAAGTTCCACCCAGTTTCTCAATTAAGTCTCTTTTGTGTAAATGAGGTATCCAGCTATGCAATTCTGATTGGATAGAGTTGATCTCAATCATATGTAAAAGAGAAACTGAGGGTTTCCCTTCAGCGTTTGACACAAAGTAAACAAGACCAGCATGGTGCAGGAAACAAGAGTTCAGTCTGAGGTTCTTCCAGGTGTACAGAATACATGAAGAGCCTCTGTCAGCAAATGGCTGGCAGGCTCTAAGTTACAAAATTCAGGCCCTGGGTGGACCATGGGGAGTCTATCTCACCAGATAAATTTCTTCTTCTCAGAGTTCACAGGAAATGAAGATTTCTTCTCTGAGTCCACAAACAAAGGAAGAGGAATACATGTCTCAGTAGTTTAAGAGTCTAGTTAGCACGATATGAATAATTTAAAATTTTAAGAAAACGATTTACATCTGATTTATTTGAAAAATCTCTGCTTCTTTTAACTGTGTCATATACAGCAAATATAGAAAGTTAATGAAGGAAACTATGTTTATTATAACTACTAGTTATAATATAACAATTGTTATATTGTTATTTATAATGATATATCCTCTCTTCTGGCACTTAGCTCCTAAAGCCCATGTACTTCCTAAGAGAAGAGGGCCCTGTCGGTGTTTCTTGTTATGTTACTTAATGCCCTTTGGAAAGCACTTAGGAAGAGGGGGCTGGTTGCCTAGGGAACAACCACATGATCAGAGCGTTGAAACTTTCAGTCCTGCTTCCCACATTCAGGGACCGAAGAGAAGCTGGAGGTTGAATTAATCACCAATGGCCAATGACTTAATCAATTATGCCTATGTAATGAAGCCTCCATATAATCCTGAAAGGACAGGGTTCAGAGGGCTACAGGTAGTTGAACATGCAGAGATTCAGGGAAGGTGCCTGGAACTTCTGTGTCCTGTCCTAATACCTTGCCTTATGCATCTCTTCCCTCTGGCTATTTCTGAGTTTCATATATATATCCTTCTATGATTACCTAGGGATCTAGTCTGTGAAATATTTCTCTGAGTTCTGTCAACCACTCTGGCAAACAAATTGAGCTCAGGGAGGGGGTTATGGGCATCTCCAATCTGTAGCTGGTAGGTGGGAAGCACAGGTAACAACTTGGGTTTACAACTGGATTCTGAAGTGGGAGAAGTTGTGAGAATGAGGCCTTAACCTATGGAATCCAATGCTGTCTCCAGGTATTGAGTTGAATTGTAGGACACCTAATTGGTTTCCTAAATAATTGCTTGTTGTTGGTGTGGGGATAATCCCCCTCCACTCATTGTAATTTGGTTTAGGAACTCAAAAAAAAACAATGGTCACCATACCCAAAATATTCTTATAGTAGATATTTTGTGATCAGAACTGATATTTTTCTCGATTTTTTTCTGCTTGTCTAAGGTGATACATCTAAAATTTCTATTTATAATAGTAAGAATGGAGTTTAATTTATCTTTAATCTGTACTGGATGAAGAAATTACTCAAATAATCCTCAATTTTATTCCTAAAAGGATTAGCAAGTTGGGATCTGGTAATGATTTTGAGGTGTTCTTCCAAAGACTCGGGATTGCTTCAGGTAGAGCACGGTATACTAAAAATTGGGTAAGTCCATCCATAAGTACGCCAAGATTTTATATGAATATATTTTAGCTAAACAAATGATTCTGAATCAAGAAAAGTGACTGAAGGACTAGAGGAATAGAGGAATTTGAAGCAGACAGGAGAAGTCTCAATGGTGGAGATGTTGCTACGCTGGGGACAGTTCCTGCATCTGATATCCTTAGCCTTGTAACTTGAACTTCCGCTTACTCCCTTAAATATATTTTCTGTGTCATTTAGTGGTATTGCATTTACCCAGTTATTTAAACTAGAAATGCAGGAATATTCTTTGACTCTTCTCTACCCATTGTCATTCAAAATTAGTCTCTTATCAAGACCTGCAAACACTGAAATTTATCTGATTATATCTCCAATCATTAAACATGAAAGTTATAATAACAAATGGTATAATAAACAATTAACATATACAAGTCATTTTTTATTGTTTCTGATGATAATGACAATTTTATAGTTTTTACTTCTATCCAAGTAACAGAGGTATATAGTTCACAAAATGTCACATGGTACTAGAATTTATAATGAAGAAAAGCAGACCCTTATCCCACTTCCATGTTCTTTCTACCTTTGATTCTGTTCAGCAAATTAAAATTCTTTCAACTAATCGGTTTTATGTATTTGTTTACTTCTTACTAGAGAAGATAGGCATTCAGTTTTCTTATATTGCTTTGTCTCTCAACCCCCAAATGCTTAACCCTCATCACATTTTCTCAGTACATAGTTGTACTTCATTTGGTGATTGGAACACTTTTTTTTTTTTTTTTTTTGGTCCATGTATCTGTAACTAATTTACCATCAACTCGTCATCTATTCAAACACATCAGGTGTTGTGGCAGATTTCATTGTCCCCATGGGGACTCTTCTCTGGCTTCTCTGGGTTCTCTGGTTGTTCTCCCTGCCTGTGGTACAGCTCTGGCCTGTGAAGTATTTCTTCACTGAGAAACCTAAGAATACCTTCATTTCTCTCCTGTACTGAATCTTCTGTTTTCTGGATTTTGTGTCTTCCTGTTGCCTATAAACTCTCTACTTTTTTTGGAGCACATCCTTCAGGAACTTCTTAAAAATGGTGTATGAAAGCTAAAGACCTTGCATGTCTGAGAATGTTATTTATTCCACACACAAATCTTAGTTTGGTGGGGCACAAACTTTTGGTTGAAAATCCTGTACCCTCAGAATTTTGATCACATGGATTTATTGTTTTTCACTCTTCAGGGATTGCTGCTAATATTTTGGAACTATTTGATTCCAGTTTCTTTGTCTCTGATATTTTAAAAAAGATTTTAGTATCTTCCTTTTAGGACTCAGTTGTCCTTGGTGTGCACGTGTGCCTTGCTTGTGCCATTTTTTCATACGCCAGGCTGTGTACATAATTGGCCCTTTGGTCTGGAAAACTATATCTTGTAGTTAGAAAAAATGTCTTTTCTTGTATTATATCTTCCTTTTTTTCTTATTTTTAAACTATTATTAGTTTAGCATTTGAGGATCTTTTTTGATGTATTTATCTTTTCTCTTTTGTTTCTATCTGTGTCTTTTTCTGCTTTCTGGAATATTTTTCTCAGTTCTGTCATTCATTTTTATTGAAATTTAAAAAATTTTTCCCCCTTTGCCCCCTTCCACCCAGCACTCCCCACTCGTCAGGCAATCCCCCCCACCATTGTTCATGTCCAGGGTCATGCATATAAGTTCTTTCACTACTCCATTTCCTACACTGTACTTTACATCCCCAAGGCTATTCTGTAACTACCTGTTTGTACTTCTTAATCCCCTCACCTCTTCACCCATTCTCCCATATCTCCTCCCATCTGGCAACTATCAAAACCCTCTCCATATCTATGATTCTACCTCTGTTCTTCTTGTTTGCTTAGTTTGTTTTTTAGAGTCAATTGTTGATAAATACGTATTTATTGCCATTTTATTGTTCATAGTTTTGATCTTTTTTCCTTAAATAAGTCCCTTTAACATTTCATATAATAATGGTTTAGTGGCAATGAACTCCTTTAGTTTCCTCTTGTCTGGGAAGCTCTTTATCTGCCCTTCAATTCAAATGATATCTTTGTTGGGCAGAGCAATCTTAGCTATAGGATCCCCTCTATATTTCCTTCAGTATCTCCTTACTCTGAGTTGATTTTATTTTAGTTTGTGTGCTTGGTCTTTATCCTTCAAGTTAACTTTACATGTTTGGTCATGTTTAGCAATCTGTGTTGTTTAGGAGTGAGACCATAAAAAGCTGAATGAAGCCCTATGTGCAAGGGTGGCAGTTGCAAGTGGGAGTGACCAAGAATGCCTGTTCCAGTTGCTTCACTGGGAAGAAACCACTACTGAGAATTTTATAAGTCTTTTCTCTTATGCTAATTGTTCTTTCCAGAAAAGAAATCTTTAATCTCCTATCCTTGGGGTAGGAAATTAGGCAAGGTTAGGGTAGTAATGAGGGTAGATTTTAATATTATCTACATTTTACCTTCCATAAAACTGTAGCAAAGGAAGATGAATAACCTTTGGGTTACTAACTACTTAAATTTATTTGGTAGTAAGTCCGGCCCTGGCTGGTTTGGCTCAGTGGATTGAGCGTCGGCCTGCGAGCTAAGTGTCGCTGGTTCGATCTTCCAGTCAGGGTACATCAGAGAAGGAAAACTCTGACTCCAAAAAACCTCCGCTGCCTTGCGGCATACCTCTTTAGGGGAAAGGCTAAGGGAGTAAACCCCGACAGAAAATCCGGAGCCGGAGTCCCTAAGGCGGTTTGACGTTGTAGTCAACACCGGCAACTCCTGCGGCGCACCTGAACCCAAGCTGTATCGACTCCGTCTTTCCCTTGGACCCTTCAGCTGCGAAGAGAGGGGGGTCTGCTGCATGGGCAACAGCAGACCCTCCATATTACCCTGCCCAGGCTCTGTAGCTTCAGTTTCACTGGAGAGGGCACTCCAGCGTCATCGCAAGATGTCGATTCAACACGGGAGGAGACAGATACCGTGTCACTCCCAAGTCGGACTGCACAGCCATTCTCGGCGGTGCAGATAGACTCTTAAGAAGCTACACCATCGTCTCTCGAGACGGACGGCTGCCAACGAGTAAGTCCTAAACTTGGATTCAAACTCTGACAGGCTGATTCCAATCATAGTTTTTTTAGCATACATATATAAAGTGTTCTTTTATAGCAATAAAAAAATAAGCAGCTAAAACATGGGGAAAAGCATGAATCAGCAAGTCACAATTTGAAAAAAGTCTTTGCCTCTTGCCTTTTGTGTGTGTTCTTGGTTTCTTAAATGGTCCTAACATTCCTTCTCTCTCCTTAGTGAGATTTCAGGTCCACTTCTGAAACTCTTTCCCCTCAGACTCTAGCTCTTCAGCACACTGCTTGTTATGGAATCATTCATTCATGGAATTTCAGTCATTAAATAATTTGCAACATTACCCTTTATAATATTACATAATGCTTATTTTCCTCTACCCAGTCTGTCTTCTTACATTTTTACTCAAATGCAACATATTCTTTCTTTGTTTCAGAAACATTTCCACATGTCCTGTGCTCTTAAAGGCAAGACTGTTAGGTCTTTCCAAGATACTTTTTACAGTATCATTGATGTTACATACATGAATTTTTTAGTTAGTAAAAACTTGGAGGAGATTTTAATATTATATTAACCCTTTAGTAAGTGGCTTATTGAGATACTTAAATACTCTCCTTTATTCATTACTGACCAAAATAGTCTCACCAATATTAATAGTAAATATGGAACTATGAACAGTATTCCCTCACTTATCACTGGTATTACGTTCTAGACACCCCCCTCCCCATGATAGGTGAAAATCCGTGAAGTAGGAACCTTACATTTATTTTAATAGTTATATATATTTTAAGGCTTTATAAAGCCTTCCCATACACTTATAAACCATTCCCAGTCCCTTATTAACCTTTCCCACTCCCTTATTAACCTTTTCCACACTTTTATAAACACTACTTATGTTCTTAAACATATTCTACACTCTTAAACCTACATAACTTTAACATACATATACAGTACCACAAAATCCTGTGATATAGTGAAAAATCCACAATAAATAATTAAATATAATATTTTTAAAATACTGCTATACAGTGAGGCTGTGATAAGTGAACCACAATATAGAGAGGGACTACTGTATTTTATTATAAGCTATCTTACAAGAGATACATTTTGTTCTTTGCTTTTTTTGTAGGAAATAAACAAATTCAGCAGCTACCCACTGTATCACAGTGTTTATGAAACATATGAATTGGTGGAAAAGTTTTATGATCCAGCTTTTAAATATCACCATGCTGTGGCCCAGGTTCGAGGAGGGATGGTATTTGAACTAGCCAATTCCATAGTGCTCCCTTTTGACTGTCGAGATTATGCTGTAGTTTTAAGAAAGTATGCTGACAATATCTACAATATTTCAATGAAACATCCACAAGAAATGAAAACATACAGTGTGTCATTTGGTATGCTACACTTTCTCTTTCAGAATTTATTCTCTGTAGGTCCTACTTAGGTCCATTTATTATTTATTGCTGTCCCATGTGATTAATATTTTGTTTATATCTACAAATGTATTTTTCATTTCATTCGTGCTTATCTTGTAATATACAAAATATAAATACCTTGTAAAATATAAAGAAGAACAGCTTCCTATATCATTCCCTTTGCTTAAGCAATGGAACAATGTCATTTAGATCCTGATTTTTCTTTCAGATTCACTATTTTCTGCAGTGAAGAACTTTACAGAAATTGCTTCTAAGTTCACTGAGAGACTCCAAGACTTGGACAAAGACAAGTATGTTCTACATATAGAAGTTGGGTGTATAATATATATAAGTAAAAAGAGATGCAAACTGACATCTTTATTGAACTATCTTGGCAAGGTTTTTGCTCCTTCTGTCCCTGCACTCTAACACATACAGGACTACCATATCTCGTAAAGACCCATTTCTGACATTCTGAGTGGGAACCGCGCTGCTGAGAAAGGCTGGTGCCTCCTTTCGTACCAATTCCTTAGTACAAAATCTTCACCTTAACACTGAAGGTCCACCACTGCATGACTGAAGCGTCCTCTAGCTTGACCTCCTTTTCTTTCAGTGTCTGCCCATCATACTTCAACCAAACTCTCCTATTCCCAGAACATGCCTCTTCCTCCCTCTTCTTAATGTCATTACCTCCACAAAGAATTCTTTTTTCTACTTCCACCTGGCAAAATTCTATTTAGCAGGAATAACAAATATTATTATAAAGCCATTATTTTAAGATTAATTCTCTATAAAGTCACAAAAACAAAACATAATTTGAACAAATTTTTAAGATGGGAGATAATTAATATGAGAATATTAAGGAATTTTTTTAAGTAAAATTTTGAGGGTGAACAACTACTTTATATTGAATATATTATGATAATACAAATATCAAATCCTTGGGGACTGATTCAAGAATACATAAAAAGATAAGAGCAGACAGTCCAAAAATAAGTTAGTGATATATAAGGATGTGTTTGTAATGAAGAATATATAAAATCAATGGGGAAAGAAAGGTGTATTAAAAGATATTGTTGTATAAACTTTTTTAGCAACTAATAAAACAGTGAATTCAGAGCCTCACTTCACATTGTACACAAAACATAAGCAACAGATGTGGAAGAATTCTTCACTAAAAATTGAAATTTCTTGGAAGTGAAATTCTAAGTTTAGAAGGAACAGGAAAATGACAATGCAATCAGATTTGAGAATATTGCAGTGGTTAATAATATGGAAATTAATTATCAATAACAAAGATGAAAGAGTGGGAAACCTCTTCCCTGGTCCCTGAGAGATGGGGCAGCCTGTCTCCTAATTAATGCCCAGAGGCCTGGTAGGGACGGGCTCAGAGGTCTCGGCATCCTCATGAAGACTTCTATTCCTCCCACAGACTAAAGCCTGGGAAGCCTCTTTCCCGCCAAATTTGGAAAGGGGGCAATATACACATTATAAAAAAATGTTTTTGAAAGTTAGTAAGAAAATCCAGAAGAACAAAATTGGACAATGGACAAAATAAACAAATCTAAAAGAGGATACTACCTGCACAGAAACAAATATAAGAAATATTCAAATTCATTTATAATTCAAAAATACAAATGAAAATTTTGTTATATCATTTGCATATCGAATTAGTAACTAACATTTGGCTGTACCCATTGCTACAGGCTGTTCACTGAAACATTGGGACTTGTTTTAACCTTCTGAAAAATAAAAATACACAATGTTAAAGTTTTAAGAGCCATCACATAGTTTTTACACTTTGCTGTAATATTTCTGTTTCTTGAATCTTTTTATTAAGAGTCTCAAGTTTGTAAGGGGAATAAAAAACTTCTAGAGAAAAATATGATTTATAATACTCAATAATTAAAAATAATCTTAATACCTGAGAAAAGAAATTACTAAAAAAAAATTAGGTGCCCACCAATTTAAATATTTTGTAAGCATTAAAACTGATGATTATAAAGGAACTACAATAAGATCTTTATAATAAAATGTGAAGTAAACAAAAAGACATAAAATTGTAAATATAGTTGATTACATTTCTTTGAACACAGAGAAAAAGTAAACTGATATGTATAATAATTGTGTTATGCTGTGATGAATATGGAGTTTTTTATGCTTTATAATCCTTTCCAAGTTTCTTATGTGCAAAAATGTCAACAATGAGAAATAAACTTTAAAGGGATCCCAAACAGCTGATTTTCTAGTCTTAAAATAATGATATTTTCTCCCTCTGGCAAACTACCTGCAGCTCAGATTATGACTTTCAATTTCCTTGAGTATTTCTGTATTTGTTTTATTTGCTCTAAATGCTACTTAAGGTACAGTTTGTGACTCTGAGTTATTGTTTACAAATTCTGAACCTAGAGCAGTGCAATGCAGGACAATAGTAAATGCAGCTAAAGTAAACTAAACTGGATGCTGAATTTCTGAATTAAAACTGAAATCTGAGGAGCAGACAGTTCTTTAATCAATTCCTTGACCTATGAAAAGATATAGTGTTGACTCCTTGATACTTTCATGTTCACATCGTATTCAATCTGAACACCTCTAGTTAGTTCTCCACTCTCCCTACGGAGGCCAGCATGTTTCCGGAGTGAAAAGGTCCTATTTATGTAACTCTGGTGCTCTGAGCATGACCTTCCAGGGTTACTTCAAATTGAATCTCTCTGTATAAGGAATGTCCAATGGTTTTCAGTGGTAGCCACAAGATCAGAAAGAGCAGGGGGCAGGAATGTGTGTGTCTGTATTGAAATTACTTCCATGAGCAGATTAAAAAGATACCTACGATGAAGAAAGTCTTGCCTATGTTTAAGTACCCGGGTTTATCAATTAATTTTTTTTTAAATAATAATTTATTTGTTTGTTTGTTTATTTATTTGTAGAGAGAGGGGAAAGGAGAAAGAGAGGGAGAGAAACATCACTGTGTGGTTGCCTCTCACTCGCGCCCCCAACTGGGGACCTGATATGCAACCTAGTAATGTGCCCTGACTGGGAATCGAACCAATGACACTTGGCTCACAGGCCAACACTCAATCCACTGAACGACAGCAGCCAGGGCTCAATTAATTATTATTTCAATATAAATAAAAGTTACTATCATTTTTTTCATTGGCACACATAACTATTTCTATGGTTTTATAAGCCTCAGCAGAACAGTATTTTATAGAATTTTATAAATGTAACTATATTATTTTTCTTAATTTGAAAGTATAGGAATTTAAAATATACTAGTATTGTTTAGTTTTGTTCTAAATTTTTTGTTTTCTAAGTAGTGCACATATTTTCATAAGGTTATAACTCTATTTATTTCCTTTTTAGCCTAATATTATTGAGAATTATGAATGATCAACTGATGTTTCTGGAACGAGCATTTATTGATCCTTTAGGGTTACCAGACAGGCCCTTCTATAGGTAAGGGGAAAAAAATGACTCATTATAATAGCATTTCTGTTTTTCTCACTGTAGAAAAAAAATCATAACTAATTTCTTGCAAGAAATAGAAAATGTTAAAATACATGTTGTATATGAAATATTATCTTTTTCTTGATAGAATGTAATATGATTGCTATGTATCTTTCTTTTTGGTATTTTCTTTCTGATTCTAAAAGAATATATGTTCATCGTAAGAAATTTAGAAGATTCGGAAAGTCACAAGGAGAAAATAAAGATCTTCCCAATCCCATCGGTCATGTATAAAATAATGTTCATATTTTAATGTGTATAATTTTAGCTCTTCTCTCATTCTATGTTTCTGTATATACATAAGACATAATGAATATATGCAGGGGTGGGAAAAAATAGG
This sequence comes from Furipterus horrens, assembly GCF_987537825.1. Lineage (NCBI taxonomy): Eukaryota > Metazoa > Chordata > Mammalia > Chiroptera > Furipteridae > Furipterus > Furipterus horrens. The sequence goes on along the minus strand of NW_028327172.1, from coordinate 56,681,906 downwards.
TTTACAGTGTTAATAAAAATAAAAAATACAATAATTAATAAACAATAATATAATAAGCTGTGTTTCGCATACACACAACTGCAAACCTAAGTTTTCCCACCCCTATATTTATATGTAAATATATACAATAAATAATATAATAATTTACTCACTCTCCTAATGCTGACATTAGATATTTTTTCTCTTTTTGACAGATGTAATTATTTCTGTTCCCAGATTGATCTTACTAAGTATTGCAGAATGAATTAATCATTGACCATCAGGGGTCAATGTATAGGGATTCTCAAAGAATTGGAATTGGGAGTAAGGGCATTATTCAGACAGGGTGACTGGTTTGCCAATGGTGGCATGATTATGCCTCTTTTCTTCTTTACTTCTTACTTTGGAACTTGTTCTTCCCTGCCAGGGCTGTAACAGAAACTAACGTAACACTCTCAATAAAACACCTCCTTCTGCTTAAGTCATATTAACGTTAGAATTGTTTCTAATGATTCTTCATGGTTTAAGCTAGGCATTCTAACATGTTTGCATGTTTTAAAGAGGAGGGAAAACAAAATAATCTATTGGCTGGTCACAGATAGGACATTAATAAGCAATTTTGCCACATTTCAAAGTATAAAGTGGTGCTACCGCGAAAAGTCAGCACATATTTGCACTGTTCCTTGAGACTAATCACTTAATCACTTAATCTCTCAGGCCTCAATTTCCTCTTCTTTGAAGTACTAATATTAACCAGTTTTTTAAAGTTTATTTTTAAGGATTATAAAAATTATAGGTAAAATCTGTCGAGCATGGTTCACAGCAGATGACAAGCTGTTTTTGCTATCATTGTTATTTTCGTTGCTCAAAACCACTTTAAGTCATCTGTTTAAAGTCAAAACATAACTAATTAATACATATTCCATAGGCTAGTCTTTTTGAGGTGATTGAATGTTGGGGATCTCCAACCCGCAGAGATTCCCTGGCGTGGATGAAATGAAGACTTCCCAGGCTGCTTTGCTAGGGGAGAGAAGGCTGGCAAATGTCAGAGAGACAAATGTCTCAATTGCCTTCCTCCAAAGTCTTTTATTGAGTGCAGTAAGCTTAAAAGGGCATATAGCATGCATGTAAAGCTCATCAATCAATGTTAAACAGTGCTGATTACAGAAAACAGTATTGTTCAGGGATAACAATTGAAGGAACATTGAGATCTCCCTCAGGTCAGGGTGTGTTGGACACAAAGACTTCAGATGGCCATAAAATAGGGAGGGTGAGTTCATTCTGAGTTAAAGTTAAAACCTCTCCTGCTGGTACAATAAAGCAATCAAGCGAGGTGAAAGAACAAGGCAAGCTTCAAAGGACATAAAGCATTTTCTCATGACCCGATTCCCACCAGGGCCCACTGGCTATAGCATTGAGGCACTCAGCTTTCCCAGTTTTCTGGTCAGGTCTTACAGGCTTCATTTCCTTTGCCTGGCTTGCGTGGGGCTTCAAGTCTCAATACTTTCCCAGGGGGACCCCGACAACTGAACTTGGAAGTTGAATTGAGAAGTGACTCATTGAAATCATAAATTTTTAATTATGTGAGGGACTTGTACTGTGCTCCTGTTTTTCACTTGTATGTCTTGTTGGACACTAATAGACAGCAAACTACTATTTTTTATCAACAGGCATGTCATCTATGCGCCAAGCAACCACAACAAGTATGCAGGGGAGTCATTCCCAGGAATTTTTGATGCCTTGTTTGATATTGAAAGCAAAGTGGATCCTTCCAAGGCCTGGGGAGAAGTGAAGAGACAGATTTCTATTGCAGCCTTCACGGTGCAGGCTGCAGCAGGGACTCTGAGAGAAGTAGCCTAAGACTACTTCTACAGAAAAGCCATAATGAATGGGTACATCCTATCATTCAGAAAGAACCACCCTGGATGTATTGACAAGCTAAAAATTAAAGTTGTGTGCATCTTAATTTTTTTTTGCCTTCTCCTTATGGATCAAAAAGGAGGTAGATGATTTTTATCCTATAATTACAGAAGGTTATTCTGAAGCTGAACTGTGTGTTAAAATTAAGGAAAAAAGCCTAATATGTTAAAACTCTTATGTGGTGTTATCAGGGAATCAAGTCTAATTCAGCACTTCCAAACCTACTCCTATCATTGCAAAGGCCATGCTAGTTTGTATAAGAGCCCAAGGGACAATGCACAAACTTGCTCCCAACCAGAGGCCCAAGGCCTGCCTAGCTTTGGAGGCTGAGAGGATACTGTCTTATCAGACTAGTTAGACAATATGTATAGTGAAAAATAATAAATAAAATAGCATTTGTAAACCTCCCCAACCCCAATAACCAAATGAAGAAAAGGAACTTTACCATTATTCTTGGTTCTCCCCACGAACTGTTGATCAGCGTGCCTTCCTCCTCTGCCAGAGGTACTCACATTCTTGAATTTTATGTTGCTCTTTCTTATTATTTAGAATTTTACTACACATGGCTAGATCCCCTATGTGTTTTTTGGCTTTGTGTATTTTTGACATTTTTATAAATAAAATTATACCATGTATATTATTTTAGGACTTGATTTTTTCACTAACTTTGAAGGTAGCTCCATGCATTATTGTGACTGTAGTTCACAAGATTTCACTGACATAGAGCATTCACTTGCATGAATGTGACATTTATGATTCAAGGTCCAGCCAAGGCAGAGAAACCACACAGAAACATAAATAGGGAGACTTAATATAAAGAATATTGATTATAACAACCTTGAAGCAGTCAGGTACTGTCTAGGAAAAGGTACAGAAAATGCTAAAGAAGAGAATAACAGAAACAAGAAGCAGTCACTGTCCCTAGGTCTGAGATGAAGCAGCCAATGAAGAGTCTTCCCCACCCCATGGGCCTCACTGAATATCAGCAAAGCAGTTGTGCCACTGAACTATCAGAACTTGCTGAAATTTATACCCCAAAATGCCCCCAAACCTTGCAATTTAGACCCTTGTGGGAAGCTCTTTATAAGGAAGTGTCTTGCCAGAGGCACTCACCCTACTACAAAACCAGCCAAAGTCAGCGTTGGAAGAAGCTCCTGCTGCTGGTATTGCTGGCCACCTTGAACCGCAAGAATCAGGTAGGTGCTGTAGCAGGAACACGTACTACAGGATGGGGGCACTGGTGAAGCCCTGTCCACTGCAGAGGCCAGGGGCTGGAGGAGGCATTTGCAAGCCAGAGGCTGCCAAGGGAGCACAGGGGAACCAGGAGGGAAAACCCCTCCTTTCAATGTCTCTCCAATGCCTTCTACGCAAAGTTTGACATCATGCCTCTTGGCAGGGAAACATATTTAAAGGGTCCAGATCCATGTACAAAGGGGAGGCAATGAGGAGCAAATTTGGAAGTTATAAGTTGGTTAACTGGCACATAACAGAATGTAATTGTTCATTTTTCTGCTGGTGGGCATTTGGAATGTTTCCTGTATTTTTCTCCTGTGAACACGTTTGCCAATACATTTATAATAACAAAAGATCAAATAGAAATCATATAAGAAGAAAAATAACTGATTATATGTATTGAGGTTACTTTTCTATCTTGGAAAGCACTGCGTGTCGTCATCTTATTCAGTAGGCTACTCAGCAGTTCCCAACTTTTTTGACACCAGGGACCAGCTTGGTTGAAAACAGTTTTTCCATGGACAGTGGGGGTTAGAGGGCAGGGAGAGTGGCTTTATAGCCTGCCACCAGATGCAGCTTAATTGTCACTTGCCACTTACAAATAAGGTTTTGATATGTCTTCAAGCAATTGATTTATTATGGTCTCTGTGCAGTCAAACCTCTCTGCTAATGATAATCGGTATCTGCAGCCTGGAAGAGCTGAGATCGCTCAGCCCCTTGCCTGGCTGTTTCTGGGAGGCCCCTCCCCCAGTCTGGCTTTGGGAGTAGAAGTGACAGGAGGGGTCCCTGGAGATTAGAGAGTTGTGTGCTCCCAGGAGCAGTAGAAGGAGTCCCTGTCTGTCTGGAAGGAGGGACTGAAGGGTCACCTGTGGATCCATAGCGCCCATGACCTCCCGCATCCTTCCTTCTTCTCAGGTCCCCTCTCCAGAGAGCAGCACAGACCCCAATGTGGAGACAACAGCCACTAGAGCATTTTAGCACAAAACCATCTTTATTTGTAATCGACATGCAATGCCCCATGGTGCTGCTCCTACCCCAGGCCCACCCCACGCTCATGGTCCCTCCATGTCCCCTCCATGTCAGTAGAACAGCCAGGAGCAGCCCTCTGGGGGCAGCCAGGTCACATCTAGGCTGGGCCCCCCGGGGGTCTGGCAGCGGGAGCCACGCACCGCTGCTCTGCACTGGCTGCAGTGCCGCTTCCTCCCACTCCCTGTGGCAGATTGGTCACAGTTTCTCTTTTGAGGCTGGGACTGCACAGCTCCCCAGGGCCCCCGACCACCAGGGCAGGCAAGGCCCGAGGCAGGGACAGGACTCAGAGAGAGTGCAGAGGGCAGCAGGCTGTTAGGGGAGGCCCAGAGGAAGGGCAGGCGGGGGAGGTCCTCCTCATGCTCACTGGACCTGCCCGCTGGCCTGAAAACCTCCCCAGAAGGACAGATCTCTCTGGGAATGGAGGCATCCCTGGGCCCCCGTCCAGAGGAAGTGCGCCTGTGACCTTGGGGAGCAAAGAGGGGGCACTGAGCCCGCGGTGGTGGGTACTCCTGACATCCCGGAGAGACAGCAAAGGCTTTGGGCTGGGACAGGTGGGTGTCTGCTTGACTGCACCCTTGGTAGCCCTTGAAGTCAGTCTCTGGTGGGCAGGCTTTGTCATTGACCCCCAGCTGGGGGCCATGGTCATGCCTCTGGGTGTCTTGGCCAGCCACAGACCCAGAAGGACTTGAGTCCAGTTGGGGTGCACCGTGACTCAGGGGTGCCTGCACACCCTCCTCCTCCTTCAAGGCCAGGAATTGTTTCTCCACCAGCTGGGAGGAAGAGGGGGACAGTGATTGGTTCTGCACACGTGTGTGAGAGAAGGAGATGCATGGGTGATGGAACAATGGCATTGGGGGAAGAGGGCAAATTCAAAACAGACATGTGGCTCTCTGTCGTCCTCCTGTGACATATTCCCAGATTTGTGTTCTTTCCTCCCCATCCTCTCCTCCTCTCCTTGTACTTTTCTCCTCCTCTCCTACACTGTCCCCACCCCAGAGAAGTCCCTCAGCATGCCATGCCTACAGACAGGGGTGGGCTGGACAGTCATATGCGCCCTGTTCTGGCTTGCTCCTTGCTATGGTTTACCTGGGTGCTCCCTCCCTTGGCTCACCTGGGATCCCACATCCCAAATCTACCTAGAGTCCCTCCCTCCCTCCTAACCTAGGGAACCTGTCTCCTCTAACTCACCTGTGGTCTGTACCTCACATCTTCCTAAGTTCCCTCCAACCCCTGGCTCACCTGGACAGCAGTGAGTCCTTTCTCCTGCTCCAACAAGTCCTCAGTGAGGGCCAAGAAATCCAACTGTGCTTCTGGGGAAAGCACATGCGCCAGAAATCGGGGGTGGATCACCTCCTCCATCTGGGACAGAAGGAAGAGGCTGTGAGCACCCTGGCAGAGAGTAACCCATGAGTCAGTAGGACCAGGAGGAAAACTGGAAGAGCAAAGACCCACCCCATCCTGTTATACAGGGTGAGTGTTTTACAACTCATGGTTGTCAGCTACAGGAACATATACACATACAAACACAAGGGCATACCCACATGTACACACAGACAGCACACACCACACACAAAACATTCACACAGAGACACACACACCCACACACACACCCAGCTCAGGAACCAAGGACAGAGCTTAATCAATTCTCTTTGGACAGAACTCAGGTCTGGGTCCTGGAGTGCCACCCTCTAGAATCTCATAGACCCCAGAACTCTGAGCCAGTCCACCTTGATGACAAAGTCTTCCTGGGAACACAGCATGTCAATGTAGCTCAGAGACCCGGGTCCAGGTGGGTCTGATCCTCTTCATGCTGTGACTCCTGTCTGTCCTCTTCCTGTTCTCCACCTGATGCCCCCGTGGCTGAAAGGTCCAGCCGCACCAGCTTGTCCATGATGTCCACGTACTCTGTCAGGGCCCCAGGGGTCATATCCTTGGGTTCCTTGGTCTCTGGGGGCCGCTGGAGTCTGCGGGTGCCCTGAGCCTTGGGTACAGCCTTCCTGGGAATGCAAGCTGGGACAGAGAGGGAAGAGGAGGGAGTGTGAGGGGCTCCAGTTCCACCTCCTGAGCATGCGATGGTGAGGGCAGTGTTGGGGGGACATTAACAAGGGTGCAGCCTGGTCAGGGCCTCTGAGGCCATGTGACCATAGGAGGGGAGAGGGAAGCATCTGAAAGAGTCAACTGTGAGGACGTGCAGAACCGCCAGTTCTCCAAACCACCCCCACCCCTCCCAACCAGCTTCTTAGCAGACTTTATGTTGGGTCCTTTGACAGGGAGGTGGGAGCAGGGTTGAAAATGTTGACCAAGTTTCCCTAATTACTCAGGACAGGTGTCCTTGGATGTCTGCTAATGATATGGAAGATCGTCTTCCTGTTTCTGTGCCCCTTTTTAAAAAGAATCTGCCTTTACAGACATCCCAGTGGAAAAGCAACCACACTCCACATCTGTTTCTGTCTACGAAGCAGTGATTGGAGTATGAGCAAACCCTTCATCTCAAAGGAAAAAGCAGGGCAGGGGGCACGCCCTGAGACAGATACAGGATGAGAGGAAGCAGGTCTGAAGAACTGAGTTTCCATGGAGGGGGAACAATTCAGGACAAGTTAGGGGACCAAACCCTATCCTGGTGGAAGTTACCGGGCTGCCCTGCCCCTGTGGAATCCAAGACAACAAGCAGCTCTCTGGACTCGGGAGCAGTGAGCTCTGGACTAAAGGAGCGAAGCCCTGGGCTGCAGCAGTTGGAGTACCTCCCCGCCTAGCTCTCGGGGATGACACTTCACTGTAGACCCGGCCACAGTCAGCCCCACTGGGCAACTTATGGCTCAGACCACGTCTCCACTGCCCCCATCAGGACTAGTATAGTCAGTTTGTATCCCTTAGAAAGATATTGTGGGGTGAGCACTGGGTGCCTAAAGAACAGGAGACAGGACAAGGCTGTCCCGTAACCCTCCCCCACATGCCACCCCCAAGACATAGCCCACTGCTCCCCACCCACACACGTTGAAGTGCTTGTCTCCCCTCTAGAAAGAATCAGAGTGCCTGCTGCCATCCTCTCTGTACCCCCAGGCACTTCCCCTGAGTCATCCTGATCCACCTCTCAGTGCTGTCACAGGTTTCCACTGGCTCCCAGCCTTCCCAGGTGACAGGTCCATGGAGGTCAAGGGCTCTGTCCTTCCTCTACCTCAGTCCAAACTATGTTTCCCCCGTGGAAGTGTCACATTTTAATCCCAAGTTTTGAGGGACAGCACTGTCTCTAAAACACCCTCCCCCTTCAACCTGCAGGCTTACCTCCTTCAGAAGCCATCCCCGCAGGCTGGGGCACTGACCACCACTGCCCAGTAGCCTCCACAATGAGAAAGTTCAAGTCCAGAGCCAAAGAGTGACCTGCTCCAACAGATGCTCAGCATCCAGTGGAGAGAGGTGTTTGAATTTAAACAGCAGAATGTAGGACTGCAGACATTCCGCAGCGGGGGAGGGGTGCAGGGCAGGTGGCATGGGTGGGGGTGGGAGTGGGAGACACTCCATGGAGGGCTCTGCAGTAGGCAGGAACCAGAAGTTCCTTTCAAAGTTTAAGTAGTAACAAAATTGGTGTGTGCCTCTTTATGTAATTTATGCATTGATTTTTTAAAATTCACATACGAAGACTTGACTTGATGTTCCCTTTATTTCAGTTCTTGATCCAACAACCTAATATTGAATTGGGTCTTTCAACCTGCTTCCTATCTGACTCTTGGCTTACTTCAACTCAGGCTACACTTCCTGTACAAAACTCAAACATATCACCTGAAGCAATAATGGAGACTTAGTGCCACGCAGAACCCAGTGTTTGAAACTAGGATTGACCTAGCAGACCCAGCCTGTTCAGTATCTGTGTGCACCTCATTCTTTAGGACGCAGTCCTGTGGCCCCAAGTACCGACCCAGGCTAACAGTCTCCTCTGCTCCAGTCCATCAGAGGAGCCTACATGGCTAAGACCAGAAATCACGACTTTTTTGTTTCTCAGAGTATTATGTTTTTCAATGTTTACTTGTTTTTGCTTTTTGAATGATTTTAATGTAATATTTTAAACAAGCAATGGCGTTGCTTAGTTCACAGTCAAATTGTGCAAAACGGGAACTGCAGTGATGAGTCTTCTCCCGCCTCCTCCCCGGGCAGCACAGGCTTCTGACCCGCAGAGCCGGTGTCGTCTGCCTCCTGTACGTCCTTCCAGGCGGCCGCCTTTAACAAATAACGGACACCCGACTGAATTTAAATTTCAGATACACAATGAATTAGTTTTTAGAATAATTGTGTTCCATGCAATATATGGAACATACCTTTACTGTAAATTTGTTCACTCTTTTCTAAAATTTACATTTAACTGACATCTTGTATTTTATCTGGGAACTCTACAAAACAAGTAACTTATTAAGCTATTATTGACTACTCTCCTCATAAGAAAGATCACTTGGAGTAAAGAGACTCCAGCATGTATCTTGGCTTCACCACAAAACACAATTGCACACTCACATAAACTATGTATGCTCTTTGGAGGATATGGAATTTGTGAGAGCTGTCATACAGCGCTGAATGTCTAGGCTCAGTGGGGGTAAGGAAAGAAGGGACAGGAAGACACAGAATCTACTTCCATGCATTAACGGGGCTTAATATCCCAAGGTCCTGGTTTTCCTAGGTGTTAAAATTGCACTGCACGTAAGATGAATGTGCACTTTGAGACAAAGCTAGAATTCTATCCACCATGCCCAACCCCCATGCACAGAAACCTGCCTCCACCGAAGTCCTAGCTTGCCAGTCTGAGCCTGGAAGCCCTGCTCATTGGCTTCCAAATTTCCTGTCTGCATCATACGTACAGCCTTGCTCTTTGGAATCTAAGCTCATCACTGCATGAGGTTCCATCTGCATGTGAATCATGGCAGCAACGCTTTAAAAAACTTGTTTGATTCTTATTTTCATGTTGTACTTAAATGTCAGTTTGTCACTGTCAAAATGATATGAATGAGCATTTGTGTTTTGTGCTGTGAGAGGAGAAGATTGTTAGGAAATTGTTCAAGGGAGATGAGGGGCGACAGCTTTGGAGGATTGCAACAACATCACTTGGGAGACGAGCTTCACTTCCTGCTGTAGCAGCAGAATTCTTGCTGATGAATGTTCCATACTGTGAACATTCACTGAAAAAGACTCTGATATAACACAAATTCTGAAATATAATACAATAATAAGAGGGAGGAGAGGGTGAAATTATTCCCATACTACCTGCTATGTGAACAGAAACTGGCCCAGACAGTCAAGTCTTGATCAATATTATAAGAGCAAATTTGCAATGGAAATATCTGTGAATCAACATGCATTGACAACCTTCATGTACTAAATACATACACTAAGAAAAATATTCTAACACAGTTAGTGCTTGGGAAAAACTCTAGGAATGGAGTGAGAGGAAAGTATCTCTTCAAATGTTTCCCAGGTCTAAATTTCTTTGCCAGAATTTGTTTTTCTCTTGCCAAAATTGTTTAATGACAATTCTGGAGGAAGGACATACTATTTTTAGAAACCATGGAAATGCAGTCCAAAGTGCACGAAGGCACTTGCTCCACTTTGAGGATATGCGCTTTAGGTAGACCTCTCCCACACTCTTTCAGGAGGGTGGGTTGTATCTAAGTCCATGCATTGCACAGTTGCAACTTGAAAATCCTAACTGCACATTTCATATGTCATGGTCTGTACCAGGGGCCACCACAAGGAGGCCTTGCTGGAGAAGCCTTGCAGGAAGCAGCCCCCTCCCCACCTCCATTTCTTTCCTTCCCTGCTTAGGAAGGCGGAGCCAGGCTTGCCTCGCACGAGGACACACGCGCACGCGCACTGGGATCGTGACTCTGTCCTGCACGGATCCCACTGGCTGCAACGGCTCCCTAGTGTCGGTTATGGCCAGTAAGCTTTTGTGGGCGCACATGCACTAGCCGCAGGGTGGGGGGATGGGGGGCAACGGCCCTCCTCCTGGCACGGGGCCAGGCGTGGCAGCCTGTAGAGTGGGTACGGGATGCTTGGACTCTTCACCTCTTAGGTATCTTCCCACTCCACTGTTGTTCACACTGTGGGCTATTTGCGCCTTGAGTCTTTGTTCATGCCCCCCCCACCCCCCGCCCGCACACACAGCTCACTTCGGGTGGTGTTTACACCGGGGAACTGGCACCACTGGGAACTGGTTGTACAGAGGGGTTCAGTGATTGCCAGGCCTACACTGGGGTCTAATGCATGTGAACTGTTGAACTCTGAGGGTCATTCTGTGTCTTCTGCATTGTGAATAATGCACAAGCTCTGGGGCAGTTCCCTTCTGAATTTGAAAATCGCTCACCCATTCAGCAAGAAGTAGCTCACCTCATTGAACATGAGTGGAAAGCAGTGAAGCTTTTACATACACCCTGATAGTTTTACGTGAAAATCTCAACCAACAGTTACATTCAAACTGCATTCTTGCCAATGAAGTGAGTGACTTTGCTGGTTCTAATAGCAATGAAGTCTATTGTCAAATCATGGAGGGGCAAGCATAGGTGGGGTTTGTGCATATTTAATTGGTTGGTGGGAATCTGATGTGCGTGTCAGATGTGTGAATTGGTTTTGTCTGTGGATATTTGTGATTAAGGGGAGGTCCTGCCTGTTTTTTGTGAGAGTGTGTAAGACTGAGTGTTGTATTGGGAGGGTGTTGAGATATAATGCATGTATATATGAGGAATTGACGGTTAGGTGTTTGTATTTTGTGTTTGAGGGTGGGGCATATTTACCCACCTCCCAGTGTATTTGGGGATTTCTCTAATGGCTGATTTGAAAGGATTATCTGCATTTGCAGAAAGTGCTTATGTTCACTAGCTTGGGTGTATGATCTTGCTGTTTTGTTTGGGGGGGATGTAGAAGGGTCATTATGTATTCAGGGCATGTTGTATGGTTATGTGTATTTCTTTTTGTGATTTTCAGGAAGTGTCTATGCTGGTGGATGTTGAATATGCTGGTATTATGTGGTGTTTGTATGACTCGATATGGTGTTTGTGTGATTGTGTATTCTGTGAGAGGAAAGAGTTAATTCTGCATGAGAATTTGGAAGTGTGGGGTTATGTATATGCAGGTAGTGTGACATTATACGTGTATTTGGGTCATAGAGAATAGGGTGATATACTTGCATATTTGTATTTTACTGAGTAGTTATGGGATATTTAGGCTTGTGGAGAGTTGTATGTGTCTTGAGTTTGTGTGTATATTCAAGGGCCATGGGCATTTGGAGGACTGCTGGAGTTTTGTGTTTATATTTTTCAGGAGGGGGCTTTTAGGCTTATATATTTGGGGAAGTTAGTATGTGTGTATTTGATGGAGAGATAGGTTTCTGTGTTTATAGAGGAAAGTGGGAGAATAGTATTTATATGTATCTGAGGTGTGTGAGATGGTTATTTGCTAGTATTTGTGGATGTGGCTCATTAGCTAGGGATAATTTTATATTTTGAAGTTGTTTCATACATGTTTTGCTGGAGATACTTCTTTGGGTTTTGCACATGTATATTGGTTTGTGTGTATGTTTATTCCCATGCGCATGAATCATGGGGTTGTTAGGAGTACTCAAAGTGTATTTCTTTGGAAAATGCTAGAGTGTTTGGTAGTAGGTAGTAAGAAGTGGCTTGTCTGTATATTCAGGGTGAGGGTAAAAGAAAATATTGATATCTTGGCTATTGAAAACAATGCTTCCTGTTTGAATTAGTGTTTTAGATTTCTTTGGCTAAATACCCAGAAGTGGAATTACTGCATCCTTCATTGTCTCTCGTTATAGCCTTTCTTTTAAAGTCTGTTTTGTCTGATATAAATATTGCTACCTCAGCTTTTAGTTTGTTTGTTTCTATTTGCATGAAATACCACCTCATCCCTTTACTTTCTATCTGTGTCTTTCAGTCTGAAGGGGTTCTCTTGTATGCAGCATAGGTATGGGTCTTGTATTCTTTCTATTCAGCCACCCTATGTCTTTTAAGTGGCTCATTTAATCCACTCACATTTAAAGAAATTATTGATATATATTTATTGCCACTTTATTATTCACATTTTTCTTATGATTATTAAAGAAGTCCATTTAACATTTCTCATAACACTGGTTTGGTGGTGATGAACTCCTTCAGCTTTTTCTTGTCTGGGAAGTTCTCTATCTCTCCTTTGATTTTAAGTGATAGCTTTGCTGGGCAGAGTAATCTTGATTATAGGTCCTTGCTTTCTGTCACTCAGAATATTTGGTGCTGATTTCTTCTGTTGAGAAATCAGCTGACCATTTTATGGGAGCTCCCTTGTACATAACTGTTTTTCTTAAACCCACATAGCCCTGTGAACACTAAACCTCTTGTCTGTCTCTTCAGGTTCACTACCTGAGAACAAAGGCATGAGGCTAAACAAGCACCACAGAGTGGCTGTGTTAAAGACCTTGGTTAAGTGATCATTTGGGACAACCCCTGTGGGCTCATGGGCTCAGCTGACACCACTGGCCCCACTGAGGTTGGACAGGGTGGTGGTTGATGCCTCTAGTGGGGCAGATTTCAGGATCAGTTTGAATCCCTGCAAAGTAACGGAGTGCTGATATAGGGATCATGGCCTTCTTGGCTTTTCTCTCACCATGAGGATATGTGGGAGGCCATGCCTCCAACTGATCCCTTTGTTCTTCTAAAATGAACTCAGAAGTCTTAGCCTTGGAGAAGGGGAACCCTCCAGGCCTGCCAGTGGTCCGGTGGGGCCTCACCAAACGTGGCTTCCTCTGTAGGTGTTGGTGATGGCCAGTTGACTTTCAGGATAGTTACACAATTCCTTTCAGATTCCTCAAGGCCTGCAGATGTCTGGATTTCTCCACTCCCCTCAGGACTGTCTCGATGACCAAAGTTCCCCACCATATTGACACTGGAGGAATAAGGAAGGACTCCGCCCTCCACATCGATCCCACCCCAACCCACAGTGTGAGACCACCACTCCAGTCATCCCCTCACCTCCAGGGATTTGTTCGCTAGTAGTAACGAGTAGTCAAGATACAATCTTATGGCATTTTGCTTCCTCCCTCTGTCCTTCAAGGGTGGCTCCCTTTCTTTAGTCATTTCTGAAGTCCCAAACCTTGCACTTTGACTTGCAGGTAATACGTGTGTATACTGGAGCTGTCTTGAGGTCTTTAGTCCCAGATATGAATTCTTTGTTTCATCTAGAAAAGTAATAAGCCCTTTTGAGAGCTGGGTGTGATCTACAGTTAGGAATTAGATGACGTGTGCCCTATATGTATTCTGTCCATCTCTAATGGATTCTCAGAAAAGTTTATTGTTAAGTCAGACAAAATAATTTGTAAATGGCTTATTGGGAGGAAAAACCACAGGGACTAGAGGAGGTATGAGAAGGAAAGGATCATGAAACACTGCAGGAAGTGACCTTCAGAAACAGCTAGAGGTGACCAGGCACAGTGGTGGAGTTAGATCCAGGAAAGTATGGCTGGGGTGCTATGGAGCTGAGGGCCTGAGAGGTACAGGGTTGAGAGACTATGGGGATGACAGGCTGTGGGCCTGTAAGGTTGAGCGGTTGTAGGGATGATAGGCTGAGGGACTTTGGACTGAGGGGCCGAGGAGCTGGGGGGCTGAGGGAAGGAATTGGAGATGACCTCTCACAGCCATGTTCTCCCCACACAGGAACACAAGGCTACGAATAATGTAAACCTGGCACTAGGGTTCTTCTAGGAACTGTCTCTAAAGGCCACTTTGTGAACAGTCATATCAAGGTCTATTACTTTTGAAAGGTACTTTTTTTCCTTTGGACTCTCTCTAAATATGAAGTAAAAACATGCCCTATTAATGGTATTTATATGCAATTAGTCTTTCTGGAAACATAAGCTGTGGGGTCTGGTCTGGTGAGGAGCTGGGAATGCTCCCCAGGTGTCCCTCCTGACTTTTAAAAATGTGTAACTGTGCTTTCCGCTGACCTGCTGCTGCCGCATCTGCTGCTGCCACCACACCGCGTCCTCTCCGCCCGGGATCCACCCTTCCTCCCTGTCTGGATGAGTATTTTTTCTTTATATCTTTGTTTGTTGGATCTACATGCAACTTAATTTTTTGGAACTTCTGGTTGTTTCTAGTTTTGAGGTAGTTGCATTCCTTCTTAGTTGTGGAGGGAGACGCAGTGTGTCTGTCTACACCTCCATCTTGGCTGGAAGTCTCTTCATTGTCTTCTTGATGAGGTGGGTACATGTATTTCCTCTGTAGCTATTTTCCATTTTCTTTTCACCAAAACAAACAAACAAACAAACAAACAAACCCTGAAGCATTCTGGTCTCAGAAGTTTCCTTCTTATGTGGCTGAATTCAAATATATCTAAAAACCATCTGACCTTCTGGGCTTGTTCTAGCCACTCACCCTCACCCTCTGCAGAATTACCACAACAAACAGTACTGCAGGGAATTTTGTAAGGTATTACAGAGTTGGAAGGTGAAAAAAACAGGAAGAGGGAGCTCTCCTATGAGTGGGATGAAGAGGAAAGGAGTTGTTTTTGTTCCCAGGAGTAGCAATAACTCAGCCTGTTCCATCACTGTATGTCCCCTCTTACAGGCAGCACGTCAGGGGGGAATGACCTCCTGGTGCCCTTAGGAATTGAGATCTTCAGGAACAGGGCTGCCAGGGTGGAGTTTTTCCCCTTGCTTGGCAAAAAAAAAAAAAAAAGAGCAAAGCTGTCTCTCTCTGTGGATTCTTCCCTTTTAGGCACTGAATGTTTCATTGGTAACTACTTGCAAACTCAAGTCCCAAAGGCTTTTCCTGAATTATCTGCTCTCAAGATACCCAGGAGTCTTGCATTCCCTAAGATGGAGAAGAGGGAGGAAATGATTCTAAATTTTAGATGGAATAATATCTGGGAAAAAAACATGCGGAAATTGAATTTTGATATAATTTAAAGTTAGGAAATAAGTAACATTTTTTTATATGCCCAAGGGAGTAAAATACAATGTATACTCAACTAACCCAAAATGGGAAGATTCTCGTGAAATATTTTGGATTAAAAGCTGTGATTTTTATAATGGTTGTGTGATTAACCTTTGGCCCCAAATGCCACTGCTGTCATTCTTTGCAGGGCAAAATTGGTGCAGATGCAAAAGCCTCAGCCAGTGAATCTAGTGCTCAGTTTATGGCGCTTCACTGGAATTCTAGATATGCTGAACAACTTCAGAAGTAGGAGTCAGCCCTTTGGCATCAGATCTCAATTTCTGCAGCAATTCTTAAGACTGAATCTTCTTCTATTTTAGTTATATATACTTTTTCTGACATGAAGGTAGTACATGACTTTCCAAAATTGCTATCTTTCTCCTGTATAGCCATATCACATTGACCAAGGCTAAACTTTGGAACTTAATAGTGTATTGAAAATACAATGCAAGATACCTGTTTAAATTACAAATTGGATATACATAGATGAAGAGAAGAGCAATGAGATTGGTCATGTGTTTATGAAGAGATAGAATATTTAGTTCTCAGAGTAGCAATTGATATTGTAAATTTACTCAGTCTCACCCACTCTTGAAAGTTTAAATATGGCATTGAGGGTTTTTAATCTGTTGTATATGGCAAATGCACTTATCATTCATTGCACAAAAAAAAATCTATTATTTATAAAATTACAAAGTCCAAAATATAACTGAAATTGTCATAAGCAGAATTATGTCATTAGATCAATTTCAAAAATACTAACAGGAGAAGGATCTATGAGCATGGCCGCACCATATCAAGCCCATCCTAAACAGCAGGTCTAGACTTTGAGGGCTGAAATTGAAATCAGACTGAATGTGAGATCTGAACAGATCATGTAAAGCCAGAACATTCCCTTTAGAAACTTCTAATTTATGCATAATGTGAATTTCTATCAAATATTTTGATTCTTGAAAATGTAACAGGTGCAGCTGATCTTCTAATAATTACCCATACAATAGCAAACTGTTGTCTATTTAATAAATAATATCAAGGACAATCAATACAAGAATAAATTTCTAAAGTAAAGAAAAAGTTTTAGGTGTGACTGTAACCAAACATCTAGAGATTGAGATTAAATTACTGCTTTACACAGTTCATAATATACGCAGACTTTTCTTGTTTTCTTTTTCTGTGTAATTTAAAGGATTTCTGTGTGCTATAGAGGTAGCGGTAATTTTACTCTTTGTAGAGGAGCCAGTCTGAACTCTCTTTACTGCCTTTATTTTATATTTCCTTAGAGGAGGGGCAAATGAAGAGACTTCCTCAAGGCATGGGAATTCCACTCACTGAACTGATTATTTGCCTCTTTTTGCAGTGGATAATGTTCTGAGTTAGGAAACCATCAGTTGTCATAGAAGCCTTTCTAAGGATGTTAGTGTGATGTTTGGAGCTGACCATGACAGCATGTCCAGAGAGCCCCAGAGAGTGCAGAGTTTTGCAGCATGGGAAGCTCATGCCTTCACCTCTGGTAGGAATTACTAGGAGGTGGATGAATTGTACTACTCAGTGTGAATTCCGGAAGTCTGTAAAAATTCCCTTATAAGCGATATTGATGTCGTTATTGATTTTGATGAAGCATCTCTTCTATTTTCTATGAAAATGAATGATCATGATTGTCCATGCACTAACTACCCACCCTTAATTCAGTATGTGAAAAGGTCTCTGGATAAGATTGGAGTGTTTCTGGATCATGACAATGGAACTGTGAAGTTCTGTGATGTCAAAAAAGGTTCTCTCATAAGCAGTTTAGTTTCTCCCTCCTTCTATTCCCCGCTGAAGCCTTTCCTATGTTTTGATTCTCCATGAAAAGTTAAGTTTTGACTATTTACGTGATGATCTTCCATGTCTGAGGAAACTATTTTTATGAAATGTCCTGTGAGGCAGCAGGTTGGTACCTGCTTGTCTTGGAGCATATTGTAATTGATGGAAATGTAATTATTGTATGTTTATAAAAGAGCATAATCACATTGAATGTATAAATGTGTTTATTAAATTTTTAAATAAAAATTGCTTAAAATGGGCACTTCCTAGGGTATAATCAATGGTTCAATGGCTTTTTTAAAAACTAACTGCTGTATTATGAAAAGTTATGTACCATAAAAGTCAACCATCACATCTCAGCTCAAATAATAGTTTTTAAAGGATGTCCTCTCTGACCCCACAGACCAGTGTAGTTCCTCTTAATCCAAACTTTCTGAACATACTATACTATCTCTTTATAATAGTCAACAAACTTTCATCAAATTGATAGATGCTTATTACCATTAGACTGAAAATTGTAAGAGTAAGGACAGTATTTGTATGTTACTACTATTTCCACTATCCAATGCAGTACTTAGAACATAAATCACAATAAATATAAGGTGAACAAGTGAATAAATTTGTAATGTCCTCATTCCTGTGTTACTGAGAAAGTTTTTCTAAGTGGGGCACATAAGCTACTAAACATGAAGGAAAATACATTGGAATGCATTAAAATTAATAACTTCTGCTCATTGAAACACCATTGAAATGTACATCAAACCTTGGCTGGATGGCTCAGTTGGTTAGAGCATTGTCCTGATACACCAAAATTTCAGGTTCAATCCTTGGTCAAAATACATACAAGAATCAATCAATGATTGCATACAACAAATCGATGTTTCTCTCTCTCCCGCTCTTTCTGAAATCAATAAATAAAGAAATGAATAAATAAATAAATATTTTATTATTTGAATTTAATTTCTTCACAAATAGCCCCAAACCATTTATCGAAAACCCAGAAAGATGAGATTTACTCAAGTAAATGTAGTGGATAGTATATAAATTGAAATGTAAAAAATCATAGTAATATGCCCTAATAAACAAAGGTGAGATTCCATTTCTATTAGTCTCTATAAGACAAATAAGTAACAAGCATCACAGTCAGTTTTTTAGATATTCAATTTCATTGAAATACATTAATTCTAAGACCCAATCAATATGATTAATCTCTTTTCTTTATAAATCAAGTGGTTAACTTACTAAGGCAACAAAGCCCTAGGATTGTAATTATCTGTTTAGTGCCTATCTCTTAAAATATTATGTGAGAAAGGGAATATTAGGGACTACATATATCTAGGGTACAGCAATTTATTTTATGCACAATACAGGCATTTCATAAACATCTACTCTGTGAAAAATAAGTTATGGTTACTGATATAGTTTAAAATAAAGGCATTTAAACACAAATATAAGGGCCTACATGAACTTTGTTATATTGGATTCTATTAGCCACCTACTGAATATAAGTAACAAGATGATTTGGGGTAGCTGCTGTTAGCAAGAAAAGTCTAAATCAGCCATTGATAGAATCGAATGAGGAAAATTACTGGAAAACCGAAGTAAATATTATTTCTGCACTAATATTAATAATATTTTTAAACATTGGCAGTACATATTTATTTAGGATTTATTCTATGTTAAGTTCTAGAACAAACTCTTTCCTTGCATTAGGTAATCTGACTCTCACCAACAGATATTGGGAGGTTGCTCCATTTCCTACATTATTTTGCCTGAGAGATTCGTATTTTTGAGACGCAACACATAACAAAGGTAAGAGCACAGACATTGGTTACTTATTACCTTAGTTCTAATCATTAAATTTCTCATCAGTTTCTTCACAGAAATATTGGATCAAGATTCTATATATAATATAGAGAAAACACCTTTATAGGAAAATCACATGGTAAAATCTCAATGAATGTAAGCTCTTATTACTAATAACCATAAATGAAGAGATTGGCAAAGTAAACTTAGGTGACCTGTTCCATGCCACACAGCCAACTGCAATGTCTACTGATCCTGAGTGTCATTTTAGTTTAAGTAATCACCTTGATTTAATTAATCAACATTGATCAATTTCTAACAATATATTCAAGAAATGGTAGAGAAAATGCAGTGGTGAATTCACAATTCAGTGTAGGACAAGAACAATAAAAACAAAAACCAACACAATACTGTACTATGGTATGAGAGACAGAGAGTAGGAAGCTTATATCTGCATTTTGTTCTTCTGTCTCCCGTTCCATCACTCATGGCCCAGATGATGATCTTAAATAAATTAAGATCAGCTTCTGTGCCCTGAAGGGCAGACTGAAGGTCACCCTAAAGATTCCTTGTGTAAGTTCCAGCAAAGCAAACGTAAAGATCATATGTGATCATGTGCTGCTCTTGTTGTGTTTATGCAAATGAATAGGATAAATTAAAACTAGACAATGTGGTCCCTTTAATGACAAGGAGAGTAATCTTAAGGAGAAAAATCACAATTCAAGGAAAACCACAATGCTCAGTGGTAGACTTATAAAGTAGTGCAGCTAACTGTCTTTAACGTTTATTTTCATTTAAAGTTTGTTTTCATTTGAAAGTTAAACCAGGTCTGTGACATTATCAAAGATGCTTAATTTACAGGCAAGAAAAAAAAAAAGAACAATGTTGTATGACCACCATGATTGAATGCACACACACACGCACACACACACACACCAGAGAAAAATCAATGAGGTTTAAATTCAACTTGTGTAATTAAATCAGTTTTTAATATCAACCTTTAAACCCTGAAATTTTATAGCAAAACTCCTTTCAAGTAAGGTAATTTTCTCAGCCATTTATTAATTTATTTCTTCAAAGATTTGCTAAACACCCCTGATGTCCTGGCCAATGTGTTAGCTGCTAAGAGTGCAACTGTGACTACAAGGCACTTTCTCCCTTTATCTCTTATCATTTATACTGTTAAAAAAGAAAAGGACCAGCTATTCTAGGTTCTCTAAAATGAAGTCCTATCCTAGTTCTGAAAGTTTGTGGGAACTGCCTTGTCAGAGGGTGAGTGGATTTATAGGATTGACTAGACAAAGAGGCAGGAATAGAAAGCTGCATACTGACATGACATAATAGATAACCAGGCACGTCCAGGATGTACAAATCCTGCATTCCTGGACTTCAACCATGAATAGTAATTGCACAGTGATATATATATTTTGGTGACTCCACTAAGCTCACAAAACAAATGAAGAACCACAGCATATATTCAAGATAAAAGGCCATAAGACATGATTTTAATGTCAAAAAAATGAAACCAACAAAATTTTGCATTTCATACAACCTTTATATTGAATAACAACAAAAGCAAGTTACATTAAAATAGAAAAAGCATAAAAGACAATAAAGTATTATTGATAGGCTTCACCTAAGAAAGGCTTTCCCAGAATAGAAATCTCAGGCACACAGTCAGGTTCCTGACTTAGCCCTACTCACGTGTGGCCGGTGTAAATGAAAGGCCTAAAAGGAAAATTGAACATGTCCTCTAGACACCTCTGAAGTGGGGAAGGTGTAATGAGGGAATGCTTTATGAGAGAACACTTCGCAACATCAACAAAACTTACACTTCCACTGTCAACATCAAGAAATATACCAATGCTGCCCAGAGGTTTCTCTATGTACTGACGAGTCATTGGGGCAGTGGTCCAGAGAGTGTGATGATTATCTTCCTTCACACATAAAAGAAGAAACGTGTCCTGAGAATCAATCAGTGTGCCATTCTTCCTCAGCCAGGACTCCTTACAAACCCCTACAGCCCAGTCCCAAGACTTGTCCACATGCAGCTCCCAGTAGTGTTGGCCAGAGGTGAAGACCTGGGCTCCCCATGCAGCAAAAGAGTTTGATGTTCCGGGATCCAGAGACAGATATAGATTGTCATGCATAAACCTTAGACTTCTCACATCATCAAACAGCCTGATATTGTGATTGGTTATTTCACTAGTGAAGGAAATTTGCACTGTGAAAAAAAGCAAATATTCCAGTCAAAATCAATGTTAAAAATAAGATTGTCTATGAGAGAAAACATCTCCCTACTGTCTCACTGGAAAAAGAACATTCCAACATTATTAGAAGGGCAGTTCTAAATGGAAACTACTGGATTCAAATGATGCCAACATATCTTCTGAAGAAACAAGTATCTAATTACAATGGAGAAAAAACTTCTTAAAACTCAGAGGTCATAAAGGAGGAGGAGGTCATGTCTACTTCTGGCTGGTTACTTTTCATGACACCTGAAAAGCTGGACACCTGGGCAGTACCACCAAGTCCATAACAGTAAAACTTACCTCTATTACCTTTTCTCGGAGGACAAAAATAATTTTAGACTAAATAAATAGAGATTACTTTACCAGGATATGATGATAATCCAGTTGACAATATTCCAGTTAAGTAAGCAAGTTGACACTGATGAAGAAACCTGAAGGCCTTCTTAGAAGTGATTTCCTACAAAGAATTGTCTGCCTTTGATAACTGGTTCCACTTGACAATTTATGCTTCCTCTTTCTGATACATTAACCCTCGAGTTTTAGGTTTACCATGGAGCACTATGTACGGCCACATTGACCAACTTTCTTTATTGTTATTATTCATAAAATTTTGGTTACTGCATTTAGTTTTCGTTTTTTACATTTATGATTATTTTTATTACATCCATTGAAACACATTATAAATACAATTACTAAAAATATTTAAAGCAAAAATATTTAAAATCTAGTGCACTGTTTTTATTTCAAATTGGAATATCTTGAACTGATACAGTTTTCTGTGACTCAATGAAGAACTGACATTTTACGTGACGATATTTCTAGGACTCAAGCTCTTTTTTGATATTATATATTATGTATGTCTTTTTTCTTATTACATAAGTAACTTCTCATATTTATGCATAACTTATAAAGCCTGAGTCATATCTATCATTACAGCAGCTTTGATTTTATCTTTTCCCATATTATAGTGACTCCATGACTAAGTAGCACTATACATGCCACTTAGCAGGCTGTTCTCCTGTGCAAGAAAGAGGAAAAGATCATCCATGAGAAATCACAATTGAAGGACTCTGTCAGGTGATTCCACCAATGGGGCGACACTCACCTCAGAAGCGGTTGAGCCTGTCCATCAGTCCAGTAATGGGTCGTGCAGGGAGTTCTGGCTGCAGAGGCTGAGGCATATGCAGCTGCACCTGCTCACTCCTGTAAAGAGTAGGATGCAACTAATCTTTCAGTGCTTTCATCATTCAACTGAATGTTCTTCATCAAAATCCTTTTGTTCACAATTGTTAGATAGAATTGTGCTATTCTTAGGGAATCTCTCTTACTTTTCTTTGCCTGCTTCCACTCCCATTTCTCAGAGGTCTTTGCTTCTCTTACTTAATTCTGGGAAAACCTAGTCTTTGTACTTTCAGTTCTTACTGATCGTGAAATATAAATGACCAGTCTTCTACAAAGGTTTTCACTGAGCCTGACAACACATACCTCCCTCAGCCACAGGTGGGAAAACTACTAACTTCTGATCAAGAGGAGCAGGAAATCATATACTGCAAAACACGTACAAACAGATGCACACAAAAACAGTTGAGACTACTCTGAGAAATCATGACTCCGCTTGTTAGAAGGAGCTGGTCTCTTTCATGGCTCTCATGAACCCCAGTTAGCATTGGAGAACAAACTTACCTCCTTAGTTTGTCTCCTAATTCCTGTTAAGAAAGAATAGAGAAGCTTAGAGTTCTTCAGAAGTAAGATATTTCACCAACCAGTCTGGGTTTGGGGAAGTTTAGAAAAGTACTAATCACTTCCAGCTGCAAATTGTCTTGAAATTTTTTTTTTTTTTTACCTCCCTAAAGATATCCTGACAATATAACTGTCAGGATCTAAATTAATTTTTAAATAATTGTTTAAATTTATTTTTTTATTTAAGTATAGCTGATGTACAATTATATGTTGGTTATATTAATTTAAGGTGTATAATATTAGTGAGTCAACATTTTTATAGCTTACAAAGTGATCACTCCACTAATTCTAGTAGTCATCTGTCCCCATGTATACCTATCACAATATTATTGACTATATTCCCTTTCTCCTTTTCATTCATTCCCCCTGCCGTCCACTTTTGGTAACCATGTCTGTGGTCTGTTTTTACGGTCTTGATGAGTTCATAACACAGTGTGAAAAGAGAGAACATAAGGGTAGTGACTGTGCATTGCTGTCACTCTCAGCTCTGAGCATAGGGGTCTTTCCTAAGGCTTTTCCTGAAAGGGTGATGTGCCCCAAATTAATATCATATAAAACCAATGATATCACAACAGAAGCAGGAAATACATAGGAGCTTTTGCCCAATGTTTCTACATTGCCCAGTTGCAGATCAGAATTAAAAGTTCTTGAATAAATTTAATTTTTCCTTTCTGGTGTTTAGTGAAGCAAGAAACAAAAAGAGATTCTGAGAAGAAAAATATTCCTTAGGGAATCTTCATAATCACAGTTCCATAAGGTCTGCTTGTTTACAGTAAGGTCAAGAGCAGACTTTCTATATTATTCTCAGTTGGGTACCATTCTCCACCATGGATGCAGGAGATAAAGAAATATATATTTGATACCAAATAAATAAGGGAAATCAAAGGTGTGGGCTTCTGATGATATAAAATATTCGGAAGCACACACTCCACTCCTACCATAAGCAACTCTACATCTGGTTTCAGACTCATTTTCATGAGCTCATCATACGTTGCTCTTAGGTTGATCTTCTTTTCAAGAATTTCAGCTTCAAGTTTCTCAAGTTGCTCAAAGATTTTTGACCCTTCCTCAATGAGACTATCTAAATGTCGTTCTTCTTCCTCGTGGAAAACCAGTTGCAGTGTCTCATAAAAAGCCCTGGTTTCATTTTGGCGTCCACAGAGATACGTCTGCAGAGAGATGAATTTCCTAGATTATATACTCCAGCCAAACTTACCTGCTTCCACTTAAACATCCAACATACTGATTCATGTTCTCTACTAATAAGCTTCATGTATCCTAAATTCAGGTGCCCCCACTTGTCAGAAACCATATATTCATTCCTCTTTCCTTCCTTTATTTTTCATTCTTTAAAACTATACCAACAGCCAATTATGTACTTTCCTCAAACTACCTCCACCCACTTGGTGAGCTCCTGAAAGAACTGGAAGAAAACTTCTCACTGATAATTTCCTTCACACCCATCCTCTCAACTCTAAAAAACTACATGCAAGCAATCAAAATTCATTGTTGATTAATCAATTATTGCATGCAATATTCTGATCTCTGTGTTAGTAAATTTGTCTCCAGTGTCAAACTCTCTCTACTCCACTGCCTGGCCTCTCCCTCTTAGAGGTAATATTGCATTTTACTCTCAGGATTAGAAGCCACCAGAAAAGATCTTCTTGAAATTCTCAACGCCTTTCCTCAAACTGATATCCATCATCCCAGCTTTTTTCTAATCCCTTCTTTTCTCTATGGACAGGTTTCTGTCCTCCCTCTAAGGCTGCAGGCTCCCATATGGTTTGAAGAACATCGATCCTTATTCCATGGCATATTCCCTCCCAAAATTCGTGGATTCATTCTCTCACTCTCCAATCTCAGTTTTTTCTTCTTTTTCTCAGTTTCCTTTATTTTTAAGACATTACATTTTCTTTTACTTGAAGCAATATCATTCTTGCACTCCTGCACTTCTCACCGGCACAGGCACACTTCTTGCTGTTCACAATGCCTTTTCCCATCATGTCTGGGTCAGCCTGATCCAGAGGGGAACACAAACTTATACTTACCATCCAATAGACAGATATTCTGCCATCTTTATTGAGATTTCTTTGAATTTCTTGAATCTTTTCCCATAAAGTTCTCATTTGGTTTGAGAGCTTTGCCTGTTTAAAAAAAAAAAAAATTAGCACCAGAAAAGCAAATACATTTAGGTTTTAGACCATTAATGATGGAGATAATCAAGTGATATTATATAAATGCATTTTAGAGAGAGAAGAGGGAGCATGATGTTTCCCTATTTGTCCTCACTAATGATAAATTTTGGAAGATTTAAAATGTATAACCACACAATGCAATGTAGTCATCTGTCTAGGGAAACTGATCAGTATTTTACTCAGCATGGCTACTTTTCAAGTAGTGAGGCATCTTGCACCAGAATTTGGAGCTAGCGATACTTGTCCCCTGTCAATTCCAATATACTTTAACCTACACTACTTTGTCCCATGTTAACAAATGTGTATCCCATAGAAAATTCTTTCTGCATTCGTAGTTTTTTTTCTTCTCAAAATGAGGGCTTTCCAGTACCTTGAGCACAATGCTGTGTCATCAAAATAATGATGACCATTAACTTAATTACTCTCCCATTAAGTACAACCACCATGAAGGCAGGTATACAACTGTGTTTTCCTCACAGCTCCATCACTGGTACGTAAGTTGGTATTTGACACCCAGTAAGGAGAGGATTTAATCATAATGATGATTCTTAGGTCCTTCCATTGTCTTCACTGCACTATCCTCCTGCTATCAGTGTGCTCTTAGAGGCAGCCCTTACCCTGTGCTCCTCAGCAGTCTCTTCTATGGGGTGGTGCCTGTGAGCCTCGTGCCCCTGAGCACGAGAGCAGTGCACACAGAGCAGGCTCCCATCATCTTCGCAGAAGATCTGCTTCATCTCCTTGTGTAGCCCACACCTATAGTGCTCAGAGCTCAGGAACTGCCGCAGACTGGCTTTTCTGGCAATGGACACCAGATTTTTCAGAAGAACGTTGGTTTTGAAGTTTGTCTGCTCTGATGGTTCCCTGCACACAGGGCAGTGAGCCGAGCTCTTGGCTTTCTCCCAGGACACACAGAGACATGACCAGCAGCAGCTGTGCCCACAGCCCATTGTAACTGGGTCTGTAAGGTAATTCAAGCAGACGAGACAGGTGAGCTCTTCTTGAAAGGCTTGTGACATGTCCGAGTCCATTTTTCTGAGGGAAGAAAATCAGGAGTTTATTCCTCTGCCCAGGAGACACAAAGGTCTAAGCAAAATGTGACTTAGGTTGTGACTCAATAACAGTGTGTCTGGAGCAGAACAGGCTTAATAGGGCATGCGACACTAATGGAAAGCAGAGACACAGGAAATCTCTCACAATCTGTAGAGACCAGTCCTAGGTCACTAACCAACACTATCTACCTCTGCCCCCTTTTCTCCTGCATAAAAAATAACCCCAATTTTGTTGAGGTCTTAACTTCTCCAACTTGCATGAGTTCCAAGCATTTGACCCAAATTTATAGCTCCAGGTGCTGGATCCTCAATGCTCCAAAAGTCCACCTAACACTCAATGTCAGTCATTAACTTAGCTCAAGATATTTGACTTCTGTTTTTATTATTTCATGAAATTGTCAGTCATTTTTCCTTGGATGTCCTTTTTCATCTCCATCAGATCCCAAAGCCTTTTTTTAATGTGATTATGTTGAGTTAATGAGGAGGAAAGTAAACATTGTCAAAAGGATCAGATTCTAACCAGAATCTACTTATATGATTAATAACCAATGTGCTTTCATTTGACCTCCTTTCTTTATTACCTATATTACTTAACCAAAGAAATCAAAAATTAGAGAATTGTTCTAGTTTTCAAGTCTTCAAAGCAATTATCAAGCACTTCTTTGCATTGTGGTAAGATAGAATTTGGATACAATCATAACTGTAGTCGTCGTCGGCAGCCGTCCGTCTCGAGAGACGATGGTGTAGCTTCTTAAGAGTCTATCTGCACCGCCGAGAATGGCTGTGCAGTCCGACTCGGGAGTGACACGGTATCTGTCTCCTCCCGTGTTGAATCGACATCTTGCGATGACGCTGGAGTGTCCTCTCCAGTGAAGCTGAAGCTACAGAGCCTGGGCAGGGTGATATGGAGGGTCTGCTGTTGCCCATGCAGCAGACCCCCCCTCTCTTCGCAGCTGAAGGGTCCAAGGGAAAGACGGAGTCAATACAGCTTGGCTTCAGGTGCGCCGCAGGAGTTGCCGGTGTTGACTACAACGTCAAACCGCCTTAGGGACTCCGGCTCCGGATTTTCTGTCGGGGTTTACTCCCTTAGCCTTTCCCCTGAAGAGGTATGCCGCAAGGCAGCGGAGGTTTTTTGGAGTCAGAGTTTTCCTTCTCTGATAACTGTAGTATGCAGTTAGATAAGCATAAGTAGAATAGGAAAGATAAGCAAGACGCCTAGCTACAGGCAAAACAACAAGGCCTTGCACGACCACACCCTTAAGTATTAATCACTGAAGATGACATCTAGGCCTCAGCTGTGTTTCAGCTCCAGGCCCAGAAAAGAAGCAACATCAGACAAGTGATGCCATGGCTGATGTTAGTACCAACTATAATGACTAATGACCAGCTGGTACCAACCAATCAGTGGAGACCAGGAGGGGGCACACCTGGAAAGTCAATGAATGTTCTATTGAGCTCCTACATGGAGACCTCAGATAAAAGTCCTCAGAATGGAGGATCCAGTATGGCTCACTCTATGGAGCACACCCATGCCTTTCCCCACTCCCTTCTTTCCCCAGGGCCCAGGGCGCTCTCTCTCCTTTCCTCTCTTTCTCTCTCTCTCTCCCTCACTCTCTTTGTCTTTCTCTCTCATAATTTGAATCTCAGTTCTGAATTCTTCTCTGAGCCAGAATTCAAGAACTGAGGTTGCTGAACCAGGGCTTACATCTGGTGCTGCTTTTCCACTGAGAACAATTATAACCAGCACCAAAAACTAAAGCATGCTTTTAAAAATGTATTTTGCTTAAAATTGGGTCCTCCTGTCCATTCCAGTTAAATAGAGACATCCCTCAAACTTCTCATATTTTTATATGTGCACCAGTGTCACTTTTCTGCTTGCCCAATCATTTCCTACCTTCTTTAAAATATAAGTCAGAAAACTTGTGTTTCTTCAGAGACATTTACTTCACATTTAAAACATATTCTCCTCAAATCACTGAGTGTGTGATCTAGTTATATTATAAACGTCATCTCTCTCATGCAGACAGGCATGTACTACATTTAAAGTAGATTGTCATGTACACTATATATAAAATCAAGTGTTCCAGAAAATGTTTTTAATCTATGTCAAGTACAAGTCTAAAAGATACCTGGGTACTACTTTCTGCATCCTTATAATACACAGGAACCACTAAGGGATATGTAAAAACTAACATTAATCATTATATTAATTCCAACACCCTGACTTACCAAGACAAGATGCCAAAACAGGAATGGAATCATGTCACAAAATTGTCAAACAATATCATTTGATAGAAACAACCTCAGTTTGGTGATAAATTAAAATTAGGAATTTTTTTTGTTTTCCTTTAGGAAAGTTGCAGCAACTCCAATATGATCAATTGTGCACTCACCTAAGGAGCATGTCCATGGTCTTCAGTGCTTTCTATAGAAGGAAAACTAGGAAGAGGACAGCTCAGGAATCAAGCCTTCCAAGTGTGTTGGTGGTATCTTTCAGCAGTCCCCCAGCCAGGTGAGTTCCAAACACACTGTCTGGTCTGGAGAAATTGAGATCGGTTCCCTGAATATCCTTATATTGAGTCTGAAGGGACACACCTATTTCTTTTAAGGATTACATTCCAGAGGTCTTTAGATAGATGTTAATAATGAATAAATTTCTTCAAACCGGAGGATAGGATTAATTTAAAACCTTTGCTAATCTCCCTAAATAAAACCCTATAAACATAATCTAATCAAGAGTCACTGGTTTTACAGCAAACCAGCCCTTAAATGCTGGCTTTATATCTAAATTTCTGGACATCGGGACTTTTATTTTTAACTTACAAAAGGGAGAAAGGATTATTTGATCAGTTAGTGATTTTAGCAAATGTCTTTGAAAATTTGGAAATATGTTTTCTGAGGTTTGTTTAAATATCTGCTATGGAGGAGTGTTTTCTTTGACTGATTGATTGGCTTGTCATTTTTAAGGCAATATTTTAAGAATTTCTTTGATTAACCACTCCAGTCACCTGATACAGATTGGTCTTTAAAACTTCTAAAACTTTTTAACTTTGGGGTGCTCTGAAATCTACAAGCATGCCCTTGTTTTAAAGGGAAAACTTAAATTAATCCTTTCTATAGTTGATAAAAATAAGATAGGAAATACCTTTATGAAAAGATATGCAGAAAGTCTAGAGAAAGCTGAAAGAGGAAGGGCATGTGATTATGATGTGGAAAGGAGATCAGTAGCAACTCTTTCCTTCAATCCAATCTTAGGGAAAAGATTATTCATTCACTTTGTGTTTCTTTATCCTCAGCTACTTGGAATTCATCCTTTGTGAGGGTTTCACATCATCTATAGTTCTTCCCCAAAGGTGTCTGGGAAACACCCACAACTAACACTGACTGCATTAGCCTAATCCTTTTAAGAAGAAAAATCACACTTAAGGAAAGGAAGCCACATTCAAGAATCAAAAAAGGGCTATCAAGAAAAATTCATGTTAGAAGAGCAACAGTTCCTGGAGAGCTAGATTGGTTCAGGGAAGCTTCTTCTATGGAATGATGGACACATTGCTTCAGCAAAAGATCTGATTAATCTGACATTCTTTCTCAATAAATTTACCAGTGTTCAAACACCAGGTAAGAACATACTGTAGAGGCTATTATTTTTTCTAATATTCTCTTTAAATGCCTATCTGTAATTCTGTATCTATCAAAATGTGTCTTTTTTTCCCCTAGGAAATGAGTGGCTGATCTACAATTTGTTTGTATTTTTCTGTATTATTATTACTGATTCTCTGTTATGCTTACATTTTGATAAGCAGGTTTTCTGTCTTCTGTGTTTATTGCCTTACATGTTCTAGATTGTAAGATTTTTTTAAAGGTTTTATTTATTTATTTTTAGAGAGAGGGGAAGGGAGGGAGAATGAAAGAGAGAGAAACATCAATGTGTGGTTGTCTCTCAGGTGCCCCCAGCTGGAGATCTGGCCCACAACCCAGGCATGTGCCCTGACTGGGAATCGAAATGGTGACCCTTTGGTTCGCAGGCCAGCACTCAATCCACTGAGACATGCCAGCCAGGGCTAAATTGTAAGATTTTAAAAACCAGTTATAATGTTGTTGGGGCAGAGAGCCCCAAATAGCGAGGTGGGCTCTGGTCTGATGGTGGATAAAAACTTCCATGGAGCCTTCGGGAGCTTTTGCATGCTTTATTGGTGTGGCTGGCTAAGAGTGCTGGCGGTATACTCTCGAGCCTGCTATACAGTGCAATGGGTTTATATATACTTGTTATACAAAGGTGGCTTCTAGCCAAGTGGTTACATCGCCAGTTGAACCTACCGGAAGTGGTTACACAACACCTACTGAATCAGTTACCAGAACTCACATGCTGAATCGGCTAACCGGAAGTCATGATCCAGAAGTAGGCCCAACTCTATTTTGAAACCTTGGCCTCATATAAACAGGGCCTTCCCTCGACACATGTCTAAATTATTTTAAGGATCTTATCTGTCTCTCATTTATTTTTTTTCTAGTAACTAGTGTAGTAGTTTCAACTAGGGGTGATATTTTTCCTTTCAGAGAATATTTATTGATGTCTGAAAATATTTTTAGTTGTCACTACTGGAATTAAGAAAAACCATGGATTCTGCTAAACATTTTATAAGACAAATGACAACCCCTTCCCTGAAATGTCAATATTTTTTCCAATGATTTGTTGGTATATAGATTTTTCTATAATATAATCATACCCTACAGATATTCTAACATGAACAGCATTATTTTTTCTTTCTTTCTTTCAATTATTTTTGTAAATAGTGCCATCTAGAATTTCCAGGATAATATTGTACAGAAACAGTGGTAATAATTGTCTTTGCCCTTTGATTTTAAAGAGAATTCTCCTAAGAATTCCCCATTTACAATGGCATAAGTTATATTTCTTTTATAATTGTACTTTCTCAACTTTAAAACATTCCCTTTTACTTATAACTTTCTAAATGTTCTTATTGTGACAATATGTTGCATCATTTTAGACTTCTTTAGGTCATAGAAAATGATCAACATATATGTTTGAGAACAGTGTGTTCTGCAACTACAGTAGTCCTCCTTTATCCAAAGGGAACATGTCCTGAGACCCCTAGGGGATGCCTGAGACCTTGAAAAGTACCAAATTCCTATATATCCTATAATTTTTTCCTGTATGTACATACCTTTTAACTTAAAGGAAGCACTTTATGGCTTTATTTTGGCATATATGAATTGCTATCATAACTATGCTTAGGCTTTGGGGACATTATTAAAATAAAATAAGGGTTACTTGAACACAAACACTGTGATACCAGGAGAGTTGATCTGATAGCATAGCCCAGATGTCTAAGTGACTAATGGGTGGGTATGGTACATAGCACAGATTTTGGCCATGCTAATAGATGTGTAGTGGTATTTCACTGTTGTTTTAAAGTCCTTTACTTTGGAGCATTTTTTTTAATATATATTTTTAACTCCACCATCCTGTTTTTGTTTTCATTTTTTAAATTCTATGCTTGTTAAATGAATTGTTAGTAATTTATTTTGTTCATTTGTAGTTAAGACAAGCTGTGGTGCAATTGATGGAAGGCATGCTAAGGTGGAGTTTTAGGACTTTTATTATTTTTTTCTTTTTTCTTTTTTGAGCTTGAGGATATTTAATAGTGCAAATGAAGCATCTTAAAGCTCATCTCAATCTCACCTCAAAGTTGGGCTAGTTTTCATTTGTATTCTTAAGAGTAAATTATAGAAAGGACATAGCCCAAGTGGGGTGTGATGATCTCATTTATCACATACAAGAGTAACTTTTCTTTCTCCACAGAAACCTAGAATCACACACCCTGCAAGACAGCCAGAAATAATTCACCAGCTGAGTGTTGAAAGTGAAGAAGTTTGAGATCTTGCTGAGGTGTATAAACTGCTGGGACAATATAAGTGACTCAAAGACGTAGAAATGGCATTGCCTAATAGCCAAGACAATTGGTGTAAAGAAGACATTGTAAAGCTAGTGGAACGCATGGAGAATAACCTTCCACCCAGTGACAACTGCACATTCAAAACAACCCAGTCACAGATGGACTGGGAAAAAGTAGCTTTTAAACATTATTCTGGAGAGATGTGCAAACTCAAATGGTTAGAGATTTCTAAGAAGATAAGAAAGTTTCGTACTCTGACAGAATTAGTCCTGGAAGCTAAGGAACATGTTAAAAACCCTTACAAAAGAAAAAATATCAAGAAACATGCTGACTTGCCCAAGAAACCCCAGACTGCTTACCTGCACTTTTTCACGGAGAAGAGGCTCCAGTACTCCCAAAAGCATCCTGAGCTCAACAACCTGGAGCTGACCAAGGTTCTGTCTAAGAAATACAAGGAACTCCCAGAGCAGATGAAGCTGAATTATATTCAAGATTTCCAGAAGGAGAAACAGGAGTTTGAGCAGAAACTGGATCAATTTAGGAAGGACCACCCTGAGATAGTCCAGAACTCCAAGACCTCTGTTGCCCCCAAAAGGAGCCCAACCAAAGCCCAAAAGAAGTTTCAGGAAAATGTGAAAGAAGTGAGATCTCCCTCAGAAAACTATTTTTATGAAAAGATAGAGTTGTGTGGAGAGCCCCAGAAGCCCCCAATGAACGAATATCACAAGTTCCACCAGGATTTGTGGTCGAGTAGGGAGCTGCAAGACCTGCCCCCGAGGGAGCGCATGGTGGAGATTGGCAGACGCTGGCAGCGCATCCCACAGAGCCAGAAGCAGCTTTACAGGAAGCAGGCCGAGGAGCTGCAGAAACAGTACCGGGTGGACCTGGATCGCTGGCTCAGGACTCTGTCTCCTGAAGAATACGCTGCTTACACAGCGAGAACCTATACTAAGCATAAGCACAAGAGCATGAATGGAGGCCCGGAGCCCAAGGTCATCAGGACAGATGTGCACTGTCCTTCAGCAAGGACTCTGCAAGAAGGGCTGGCACAGGAGCAGGAGCTGCAGGCTCCAGAGACAGAATCCTCAGAGGCCGTTGGGGGCCATTCCCATGCCTCACCGAGATCAGAAGAAAATAAGGAAGATGGGGAAAAGGCAGAAGGCAATAGCTCCTCAGACTCCAGCAGTGAGGATGAAGATGAGGACTGTGAGTCCAGCAGCTGCAGCTCCTCTTCCTCAGGGGACACCTCTGACTCAGACTCCAGCTGAGCTTTGTCCATTCCCTAAATGGTGGGACAGAGAACTTCCCAACAAAAGTCCTTGGCAATGACATTAAATTGAAGGGCTCTTCTCCATCTCTTTTATTTTCCTCCTTCTTTCCTTCCCTCCTCAAAAGAAAATGTGACTTGTTAGAAAAAGGAGATCTGTGTAGGACCTTCTGGCTCTCCTATTCCCCAAATCCACCCCCCAGAGAAACCCCTTGAAATTAAGGCTCTTGGAATAAATAATGAGATGATTAGGCTATGGAAGGCACACTGGAGTGGACTGAGTAATCTGAGATAGAAAGTTTTGCTAACCTCATCTTGTCTGCCCGAAGTAGTAGGGACACCCCTGAGCCATGACCTGTACTTTCTCCATGGAACCTTCTCTCAGAACTCTTGCACTGGGAATGGGAAGGGGAAGATTGGACTAATCAGAGGTAGGATAGTTGCCTTTAAGAAAATTATTGGGGTTTTTACAGCAGTTGCTATTGTGGATGAAATCATTTGTTAGATTATTTTTAAAAGTTGGCCAAATAAAAAAATGTCAAGCCCCACATAGTGTCTCCCCCTACTCTCTGATGTAAAAAGTTGGTCTTGCCTATCTTGTGAGTGGGCAGGGCTTGTGGGCAGCAGCATTTCTATGTATATTTATCTCAGCATCAATGAGATTTTTCTTACTGATTTCAAAAATTAGAAAAAATTGTGAAACTCCCCTTTTTCATTTAAATTGGCTGTTCTTCAATCATTCCCCTTTGACTCTTGGCACCAATTTTCCAGGCCATGTCTGAATTTATTCTAGTTTCCATTGCAACCATTTCCTAACACTCTTTATGCAAATAAATCACATTTTACCGTACCCCCAATTTCTATGTATTACATTACACACATGTGTGTATATGTATATAACTATTTTATTACACTGATTTGTCTGTGAGTTCATGTACTGGTACCACAGTGCTTTAATTATTTTGGTTTAGCAACATATTGAAAGTCTGTTTAAAGCCAGTGCCACCTTCTTTTCACTTTATGTTCTCGAGGACATTAGCATTGAATAAGCACTTGGATTCTTTACATATGAAAACAGTTGGGACTTCAGAGTTTATCTTCTTTATTGATGCCTTAGTAAAATACTTCATCATTTTTAAGTGTTTTATAAGTGTACAATTACAGTATCAGAAAAATGACAATATTTACAATTTTTATACCTGTGTCAGTGAATCATGCTTTTAAATCATACATTTTTAAATTCATTCAGCATCTACTGTTCTGTAAGCCTTTTCCTAGTTGTATGGGACAGAGGTGAAAGTTACAATTCCTGACTGTCACAATCACAGTCTAGCAGGGAGGAAGGACCAGCAAGTGTAATTAGTAAAAGGCAGGAAAGCACAAATACCAGACAAATGCAGGCTAAAATTCTGAATTTTCTATTACAATAAGATGGCATTGGTTAAAATAATAACCTCTTTACTTATCCATGTCCTCATAATAAATCATGAACTAGGAATAAAATTATAATCATATAAGATGTAGGTAAAGATTTAGTGCTTATAAAAACGCCTGGCTCACAGCTGATTCACTAACAAAAAAGGTAAGTTGATTTCCTCGTTTCTGCCAAGTGCCGTTGCCACCTTTCTCATCACCCCTTAGGATTCTCACTCTCTCCCTTCCTTGCTCACAGCTCCTCCGTCAATCAAGTGCAGAGGTTCACTAGCTCTTCCAGGAGCCAGCCTTCCCAAGTGCTCTGTCCAGGAGCGCAGCCACCTGGGGTCCCCTCAGGTGCAGCGGGAGAGAAACCTCCCTGGGACCAGCCGGTCTCTCCCTCCGGGACTTCTGGTCTGCGCTGGGCTCCCTCCTTGTGTCCCCCCCCCCCCCCACGCCCACTGACTTGAGGAGACCTCTGGGTCCCACTGATGGAGCAAAAGCTAACTCCCTAGAAAAGCACGGAGGGCTGTCAAATATGGGCGTAGGCGGAGCCACGGGCAGGGACAGTAGTTCGCACGGCAGCAGCAGAAGTTCACGGGGTTCCCGAGGATCCCCGCAGGCCACCCGCCCTTGAATCAGGTCCTGAGCCTCCAGGGATCCCGCCGACTCCGTGAGCAGGTCTGGTCTTTGTGCGGACACTTGTACCATCTCCCTCCTGAGTGCAGTCTCTGAAAGAGCCCTGAGGATTCCTTGGTTACCTCCAGACCCTTCTGCACACCCGGAGTTTTGAAAGCTGGAGAACCGCTCATTTTACTCCCTAAAGTCTCTCCTGGTCCCTGCGCGTGACTACTCCCGGAAATTTTCCAGGGCTAGTGGAGACTAAGGCTTTTCCTCCGCCCTTCTTGAGATCCAGCCCTTGGGCGATGGGAGTTCTCTCCCCGCACAAGTCCTTGGGAGCTAGTGTCTGACTTTCTGCCCCTGGAAGAGCTGGGTTCTCTGACCCTCTGGCCCCACCCGCCCGTAAGTAACTGGAGCTCAGGACCGCCTCAGGGAAATGGGGATTCCTCTGGTTTGCTCGAAGACACCAGCCACCTGGGGGCCTTTACCCATTTAGGCCTTGAGCTGGATTTGTTGGAGCAGGGCTCCCTCTAGTAAGCTGGATCCTGGAACCAGGGACAGTACGTAACTTGACTGCTACCTGCCTTGGACCACAGGCTCATTGCCCCTGAGCCAGATTTCAGAGACGCATGTTTCCTTGAATGATTCGCACGGGATCCAGGAACCGACTCTTCCTTCATACACTTAAGTGTTTTCCAGTAGATAGACTTGTACATATAATTGAAAATTTTTCCCCAGAAAAACAATTAAATGAAACAATGTGATTTACATTTTACAAAGATAACAAAAATAGTAACAGTGAAATTTATGTGTCTAAATTTTAACATGAAATTTAAAAAGTGATAATAAAATACAACATTTAACACACTTTGACCCTGCATACTTGACTATAAATTTCTAAAAAGTATTGGAAGTATTTTGACTCAGGCCACATAATCTGTTTTTTAAAATCTCTTATTTTCTTTCTTCTTAAAAAGAAAATGGATACACATGAATTAGGGAGGCTCCCTGAGTTTACCCTGATAGGTCACAGAGAAGGGAAAAGTAGAACCACTCAGGCTAAAACTTTGGTATCATGTAGCTGGATTCCCTTTTCCTCTACTTAATAAAAGCCACATTATATTTCTCAAAAAAAAATGGATACAGAAATCAGTTCCTGTTAAGCAGCTAAATGACAGTTTTCTCACTGATAAATTCTAATCCATTTTTTGAGGAGTCAAGTTTTTATGCCAAAGAAAAACAACTTGAAGTATTATCAGTCTTATTAGATACCTAGAAAAAAGTTAACTTTATTCCACAAAAACTACATAATAATAATAGAATGATACAGATCAATATTTCTGAACTGAAAGTTTGTTTACATGCTATTTGCAAATACTCCCAATAACCATCAAAACTCTCCAGCCACAGATAATTCCATCCCCTGAACATCTTTTCAGTAACCTCCAGGTGGTCTGTATAAGTTACGGTCGGAGGACCCTAAACTATGGATGGGATGAGCAGCAGATGACAATGCTGGAAATTCTGGGCCACAAACCAGGTCACAGAAAACCAAGACCCTGCAGGTTGCTTAGCCCCTGGCTCCTCACTTGTGCAGCAACAAGGAAAGAAATCTGGAATCTAAGCCACAGGAGAGCTGCTGTGTGTACATGTATGTGTCTGTGGAGGGGGACATTGGGATAGACAAGTTGGAATCTCTCCCTCCCCACCATTCCCATCCTACTTAGGACTTTGTCTCCTTTTCTAAATGTTTTAATAAAACTAAAAGATAGCCCATAGACAGGGAGAAAATATTTTCAAAACATATATCTGATAAAAGATTCATTTCAAAAGAACTCTTACAATTCAGTAATAAGACAAAAAATCCAATGATCATTGTACAATATACAAGATTTGAGTAGGCACTTCACTGAAGAAGGTATCTGGATAGTGAATGAAGACATTGTCTTAGTCTATTTGGCTTCTAACAAAAATATCATAGACTGGGTGGTTTATAAACAACAGAAATTTATTTCTTACAGTCTAGTGGCTGAAAATTCCAAGGTCAAGATGCTGGTGTATTCAGTTCCTGGTGAAGACCTATTTTCTGGTTTATAGACAGCTGTCTTCTCCATACCCTTGCATGAGGGAGTTTTCTGGAGTCTCATAAGGGCACTAATCTTATTCATGATGGCTCCACCCTCATAAACTAATCTCCTCCCAAAGGCCTGACCCCCAAATGCCATCACACTAATGATTAGATTTCAACACATGAAAAGATGCTCAATGTCATTTGTAGTATATGTACAAATTAAAACTTTAATGAGGTCTATAAATTGTATGATTACATTTATATGATGTTTCTAAAAAGGCAGAACTGTGGAGACAGAAAGCAGCTCAGTAGGTACCTAGGGGTGGGGATTGGAGTAGGGATTGTGAAAGGTCATAAGGAATCTTTTAGGGAGACTGCAAGTATTCTAAAAGTGGATGTGATGATAGTTGCACAAAATAAATTTACTAAAAATGTATTAAAGTCATCAAACTATACATATGAAGTGGGTGAATTTTATATCATGTAATTTTACCTTAATTAAGCTGGCAAAATTATTAGGGACTCCAAAAAGCTTTTTGTTTGTTTATGGGGTTATGTCAAGCTATTCCACATGACAAATTAAATTGAAAAATAATAAAATATTATTTATTAAATAACTTAAAATAACATAAAACCATCTAGACCAAAGGGCAAATCATGTCTAAATACTTCATAAAAATGATTTTGACTGAACAGACCCCCCCCCCCCCCAGGGCTCTCAGGACCACAGGTCGAGAATCCTTGTAGTAAGGACACAAGTTCTGATCACCTACTTATTGGCTGTGGGGATGGGATAAGGAAGGAAATGGTCCAAAGGTGGGGCTGCCTGGGCCCCTGGACATCAGGCCTCTACCTTGTTGCTTGATGTCCTGGGCCCTGAAAACCAAGGGTCTTGCAGAGTAGCCATCCCGCAGCCATACCACAGCCCTCCCAAGGCACTGAAGCTGTCTGGGCCAAAGGACTGCAAATCTCCCACTCCCTTCTTTCTCCCCACTACCGGCTTTCATCCTTGTGCTATCAAATATTTTTTCTAA
Organism: Furipterus horrens; assembly: GCF_987537825.1. NCBI lineage: Eukaryota > Metazoa > Chordata > Mammalia > Chiroptera > Furipteridae > Furipterus > Furipterus horrens. Next base: position 56,643,621 of record NW_028327172.1, on the reverse strand, counting down.
TTTTTCATCCTTGTACAACCTAAAACATCACTTTAAGTGAATATTGAGCTAAGTCAGAGATTTTCCAAGTATGGTCCAGGAACCGGCAGCAGCAGCATTTTATAATTTGATAGATAGGCAAACTCTCCCGCCCCACCCCAGACCTATTGAATCAAGAATCTCTGTGGTTGAGGTTTAGCCATCTGTGTTCTAACAAGACCTGCAGGTGATTCTGACGCACCTACTGGGCTAAGTCAGTGTTGATGTTAATCTCTGAAAAGAATCCCTTCTCAGAAAGGAAACACAGCGCAGCTGGGAAGGGAAGCCTCCTTCTTCTTCCTCCATCTCCACCCCTTTCTGTATCTGGACCATGTAGATGGAGAAACGGAGAATCACTTTTGGGTGCTGGGGGCAAACGGGATCAGGCAACGGAGGTTCTTTGAGGACAGACACCAACTGGAAGGTAAGGAAAGGGATAAAACAAGATTACTTTGCTTCTTGTGCCTGTTTGCTTTTCTTTCCCTGTAGTTTTCCCGAAACCTTCGATAAAGCTCTTAATCGGTTCCAGCCTCATCTCTTGACCTATGTTTGAAAAGAAATAGGATCAGGGTACAAGCATATTAATGTGGACCAGCCTTACCTGAGGTTACCTCCATGGTGACAGTAGTTATTCAGAAAGGCTTCAGAAAAGCAGAGCTGGACTAAGAACAGCCCTCTATATCCAGTAACTCCCCTCCAGAGCACCGCGCAGGTTCTGACCTTTACTTCTGATAATGGAAAGAGGCTTCATTATTATTCATTCAAAGGTCTGCAATTACCACAGCGACAGCAGTCTACCTCTGCTCTCCTAATACAGCCATACACATAGAGTTTTGCTACTCGCAAAATTTTTTAAAATACAAAATAACAAAAAAAAATGTATGAAATTATTTAACCTATAATACAGTTTTTGTTAATAATTTAAATATCTGTTAATATATTTGGTATTGTTTTTAAAAATTTTACGTTCCAATGGAGGAAATGTTATTAAGAATATTAGCCCCCCCTCCCCCAAAATGGGATTGACTGGTAAGGATACTTTTATATATACTGATAGAGGGATTGAGGGCGAAGAGAGCCAGAGGATTCCCAGGTAATGAAATCAGTTGCACTTATCCTACTTGGGAAAAATGCAGAATGAGCAAAAGTTCTAGGGATGAAATGATGTTTTAAAATGTATTTCACTAATAAGTAATCACAGCAACTTCTTTTCTCGGAAAGCCCTGTGTCTGAGTGAGTGCTTGCACATACAGGTGAGTATGAGAAGAGGCAAGAAGAAAGTCAGATAGTCCCCTCCTTCCCAAAGACTCTGCAATCTTTGAGGGGATCTTGTCTCTGGAAAAAAGTAGCAAGAAAAGAGGCCATGTTTTTTCAAGGATGAATGATGTTCAGGATTTTTTAAATTGTGTCTTTACCTTTTTTCTTCATTTAGTTATTGTGAGAAACTGGTATGGGCTAGACTAGGCAGAGGTAAATATCGGAAAAAGGTTTTGCTTAATGGCCTTGAGAGGAAAAGTACAGATGGTTATTTTAACTGTAGTCTTTCATTGAATCGACAATTTTATCCAATTTGTTTTGTGGTTATTCCTTCTCTGTTTCTGGGAGGGTATTACTTATTTCTGAGGAACAGAGGGGAGGAGAATCCCATCTAGAACCTCTGACCCCAGGAGGCTGCTTAAGTGACTATTTTCAAGAAACTCAGGACAAGGCTTGGGGGTGAGTGATTAGTGACCCTAAGATGTGGCTCCTGATGCTGCGGTAGCCACATCTTCCATAGAGTGAGGAATGAGGGAAGGCTGTGAGAAGCTACGCCCTGTCTGATAATGGGGTGCTTGTTCTCAGAACTAAAATGAGGTCTAAGATCCATGCCTCTCTAATCCAAGGGAGCTGTATTCAGGGACACCTGACAGGCTATGGCATGATTGAACAAAGGGAAAGTTGCATCCTAGATGAGTGTCCAGTTGGGTGTTTGGAAAAAAGAGGATCCCAGGACTCAAACTCACTTGTCCCTACTATACCATGGCTAGAGTCCTCACACAACTTTATTAAGTCTCCCATCCTTTTGTGGCTCCACAATGAATCTGAAGCAGTGCCTGACCTCACCTACGTCTACAGCAGCTGAGACTCTCCAGGCACGAGACATTCTTATTAAAAGCCACCGCAAGGTTTCAGAGCATGGCGGCACCGCCTCTGGATTCAATTTGAAGGTAGTGGGAGCTGAGAAGTAACAGCATCAAACCCCAATCCTACAAGTTGAGAATGAGATGAAGGAAGATGCAACTGACTAAAGCCCAACTCCTGAAACTTTTGGCCATTTTCTTCTGTCTTCTGAGCCTGTCCAGTGAGCTCCAGGTAGTGGTATTGAGATGTTCCTATTGTGGGTCATGACCATGGGGCTCTTGAAACCTCCAGTGTGAGAAACATGAAATCACCCTGAATTACGTTCCAATGTGTCTGTTTCCTCTATCATTCTTCCATTAGATTTTCCAGGTTTGAAAAGCTTTTAAAGTCTCCCTGGCTCTTTCACCTATCACTGTCTCAAATTTGATTTTTCTCTCACTCTTGTTTTATTTTTATCTCCTCCTCCTTAAGTCTCTCTACTTTTTCTTCCATCCCTATCCTTTTGCCTTTCTTATGTATGTGCTCCTTCTCTCCTTTGTTGTCATTTTGTTAATGTACTTATTAATGGTAGTAATTAAAATTGTGCCAGTTGATCCATTTGTGTCCCTTTGAGACAAGTACTTTGCTTTGCAATTAAAGAAACAGGCACCTTCAGCTGACTGGGCTAGGAAGCAGTGGGTCTGGGGATCAAACCCAACAGTTCAGCTTTGAGGCCTATGCTCTTAGCGACAATGCCATGTTTCTCACCCACTCTCTTCCACTTTGGGTGTTCATGAACAGCAGAAACTTCATGCTAATTCCTTGCAATGCAATTCCTTACCACTCATACCACCAGAAAGTAATCTTGAAATGTACAGTTTGCCTGTCATCTCCTTTATCAGTATTCCATATTCTCTACAACTTGGTTGCTGTTCCCCAAGGGATGATCTTTCTCTTGGATTCATTGACTTATTCACTTAAAGTTAGGAAATTTTACTTTGTGCCAACAGGCACTGTTTGAACCTCTTTTATTCTATATCTGCTCACAGAGTTGCTATAAGCCTTTCCCTGCCCCAAATTTCTTTATAACAACGTCTCTTTTTTGCACTGCTTTCTCTAAGTTCCTCTTTACTCCTGGTGTCTCTTTTGTCCTACTCTCATCCCTGTTCCTTTACTTGGACTTCACTTTCTCCTTCCTCCCTTTCTATTACATAACCCCAAACACCCCATGTGCTGTTAGACATGACTTCCTCACATGTCTGTGGGATCAGTCAGGACAGGAGAACCTTTCTTCCAGCTCTAGGGAATGGATTCACATCACAGGGGTAGAACCAAACATTTTTGGGAAACTTCACTTTTTGCTGCCTCGTCCCTTAGAAGCCTGGATCCTTATTGCTGGAATTTGGGCAACAACAGGCCATACCCATTTCTCATTCTGGGATACTTCAGTGATTAGCTCATCTCATATTGTGAAAGTGAAGAGCAAGAGCAGAACCCTGAGACGTGGGTAGACATTCCAGACCTTTGTACTGAGATCTGGGCCAGAGAGAGGACTGAAGGAGAATGATTTCAGAGTGATTCTGGTAGACCTCATGGTTCAGTAGGGTGGGGGTAGAGAGGTCTATAGGCACACAGTCAGAAGCCTATGGAAAGGATAGAATCTATTCCTTCAAAGCAGAATGTTAATAGAAATACTAGATTTTATCAAAGAGATAACGTGTCTCTGAGCCAGTATCAAATACCTTCACAATCCAAAGACTGGGAGATCACAGGAGCTAGGTTGGCTGTCCCTTCTAAGTATGGGAGGCACAGGATTCATGAGAACAGAATATCCTCTGTCTGAGGTTAGGGCCAACGTTTCTCTCTCTTCAGGCCACACTTACTGGTAAGGTCCAGTAGATGATTTCATCACCCTCTCTTCATATGACCACAGACCCAGTTCCTGGCCCTTACAATCAAGAAGTCATAGGAAGCACAGGACATCCACAAGGTCTATAATAATGAGACTTTGTAGTCAAATATGGAGACATCTGTAGGGCTTTCCTGCCAAGGATAGGTACTGACCTATGGAGATGGACAACTCTCCATCCCTCTATTCCAGTATTGTGTATCTCTGTGTCAACACTGTTTCACCATGTTATATTCAGAATGATTGTCCAGTTGCTATCAAAGCCTTGAAGGGCCTGCCAAAAGGATGAATATTTGCTGGACCAATTATCCAGAGGATTAGAAGTCCCTTTGATAGGAATCTGGAGCTTGAATGGTGGATCTATAAGAGGCTCATTAAATCCTACTATCTCCAGGACCCTCACTCTCTGAATCCAGATCCCTGTGGTTGGTTTATAAACAGAATAGATGTAGCAGGTCTTATTCCTCCACTCTCTCCCCCAAAAGGTACAATATTTTCCATCCTCATTCTCTTCCTATAATGTGATTTTAGTACTGCTCCCATCTCCTTGAATCTGAGTAGGTTTGTGATAATAATAGATGAGATGCTCTGTGTAGCATTAAAGGTAGAATAACTTCCACCTGGCTTTGTTGGGATTCTTGCTGTATACAGTGAGGAAGCCCAAGCAGCTACATGAAGAGGCTACATGAAGACATTCTAGGTAATAGCCCCAGCTGAGATAACCCAGACACCATCATCTGCCTGAATTGTGATTAGGTAAATTTTTTGTCCCCACTATATATTCAGTTACCAAGAGAATAATCACTAGATAGGTTTATAGACCCAACAGGCTTATTATACCTTGAATTTTGACCAATACTGCATTTGTACTTGATTCTCATTTGTTTCCAGTCTAACATGAGGTGATGATAATGCTTCAAGTCTCCGTGTGTATTCATTAAAAATTCATACCCTGTGTGAATTTGAACAGTATGCATATTCCTATATTTCTAATAAATATAGGTCCCTTTGGATAAGGACTGGGCAATCATTATGGAATATAATTGTCATGGTATCACCAGGGATTTACTACTAGGAATATAACTACCCTATCAATCAAGAAATACTGAATATGAAAATGGTCTTAATCCTGGGAACTGCAAATAGAATCATTACTTTAATTGAAAAAACAACCCTCAGCATCCTGCTCATTCTTTCTTGCTTTCTTCTGATGACATCATAAAGTAGTTCCCTTGGCTTCCCTTCTATTTGTTTTGCCTCTGGGATATTGTTTATTAACCATCCCCACAGTTCTAGCTCTCTTGGTTCCTGCTCAGTCCTCTCTAGTCATTACAAAAATTACAATCTGCTGCCATCTTATAACTCAGTTTTCTAATACCTAGTTGCTATCAAAGCCAAGGTTTGTAAACACTTTTATCATTCTCCCAAGCTGGGAGTGGATAGCTACTGAGGCTAGTTTCCTCTCATCAGCATATTCCTGAGGACTTTGGAGAAGAGTGTATCCTCTTGGCTTTCTTTTTTTTTTTTAAGTATATTTTATTGATTATGCTGTTACAGTTGTCCCAATTTTTTTTCCCTTTGCTCTCCTCTGCCCAGTACCCTCCTTCCCTCCAGCAATCCCATCTGGGTCATGTATGTAAGTATTTGGCTTTACCCTTTTCTATACTGTTCTTAACATCCTCCTGTCTATTTTGTACCAACTAATTACACTTTTTAATTCCTGCACCATTTCCCCAACTCTCCCCTTTCCCCTTCCCAGCTGATAACCCTCCAAATGAACCCCATATCTATGATTCTGTTCCTATTCTGGTTGTTTGCTTAGTTTGTTTTTGTTTTTATATGTTTAGGTTCTATTGCTGATAATTGTGAGTTTGTTGTCATTATAATGTTCATAGTTTTGATCCTCTTTTTCTTAAATAAGTCCCTTTAACATTTCATGTAATAATGGCTTGGTGATGATGAACTCCTTTAGCTTTATCTTGTCTGGGAAGCACTTTATCTGCCCTTCCATTCTAAATAATAGCTTTGCTGGATAGAGTAATCTTGGTTGTGGATCCTTGCTTTTCATCACTTTGAATACTTCTTGCCTGCAAGGTTTTTTTTTGAGAAATCAGCTGATAATCTTATAGGAACCTATTTGTAGGTAACTCTCTGCTTTTCTCTTGCTGCTTTTAAGAGTCTCTCTTTATCTTCCACCTTTGGCAGTTTAATTATGATGTGTCTTGGTGTGGTCCTCTTTGGGTCTAGCTTTTTTGAGACTCTCTGTGCTTCCTGGATTTGTATGTATATTTCCTTTGCCAAATTTGGGAAGTTTTCCTTCATTATTTTTTTCACTAAGTTTTCAATTTCTTGCTCTTCCTCTTCTCCTTCTGGCACCCCTGTGATTCAGATGCTGGCATGCTTAAAGTTGTCCCAGATGTTCTTAAGCCTCTCCTCATTATTTTAAATTTTTGTTTCTTCATTTTGTACTGGTTGACCATTTATTTCTTCCCTTTGTTCCAAATCCTTGATTTGAACCTTATTTTCCTTTCCTTCACCATTGGTTTCATATAGATTTTCCTTTGTTTCACTCTGCATAGCCTTCACTCCTTCATGTCTGCATTTGCCATACTCAAGCATATCTGTCAAGTCTCTTAGAATCTTTATCACCAGCATTTTGAACTCTGTGTATGTTAGGTTGGCTATCTCCTTGTCACTTAGTTCTCCCACTGGAAGTTTGATCTGTTCCCTCTTTTGACCATACTCCTCTATCTCCTCAACTTGACAGACTCCTGTGTTTGCCTCTGTGTCTTAGGTAGCGCTGTTGCACCTTTATGTTGTAAAGGGTGACGCCTTAGGTAATCGTCAGTATGGGACAACCCGTTTCACCACGTTGTGACACTGTATGTGGAGAAGGGGTCCAAGATGGAACAATGCTACTTGCTCAGCACTCACCTCTTTTCCAGGCACTTCTCCTAATTCCCATATAGGACTGGTGCCTCTCTAGCTGTTGCCTTGGTTGTGGTTTCCAGAGTGGGTGGGTCTGTGGATGTTCCAGGACCGTGAGAACCCTTTAAACAAACAGCCTTTGCTGAGAGACTGGCAGTTTCTTCCTCTGCCCCAACCCACACTTGTTTGCACAGTCAGAAGCAATGAGGTTTTATTTTCCCCAGTGCTGGATCTGTGAGCTGTGTGGTCTGGTCTGGTGCTGGGAGCACTCCCCAGGTGTCCCTCCCGATTTCTTTAAATGTATGACTGTGCTTTCTGCCAGCAGGCCACAGCCACCACTGCCACCACACCACATCCTCTCTGCCCTGGCCCTGCCCCTCCTACCTGTCTGGATGAGTATTTCTTCTTTATATCTTTGTTTGTTGGACTTCCATGCAGCTCAATTTTCTGGAACTTCTGGTTGTCTCCAGTTTTGAGGTAGTTGTATTCCTTCTTAGTTTTGGAGGGAGACACAGTGGATCTGCCTACACCTCTACTTTGACTGGAAGTCCTCTTGGCTTTCTTGAGGAACACAATGTTGTGGTTAATTTTCTGTCTTCATAATATATCCACTCCAAAGTACAAGTGCCCTTTTGCCTTTTAATCCTGTCCTCTACTATCTGACATTGCAATCAGGCATTTCAATACTGCTAAGCATGGGCCATTGCTCTTTCCAGGCTTATAGAAACTAGCAATAAGCCAATGTACCCCATCCTCTGATGTCATTGTCAGGGTATTAGATCCTATATCCTGAGAAAATGCCGCAGACCAATAAACTGATTTCCTATTTTATGTTCTCACTCCATTGTTCAAGTATTCTTAGAATCCAGTCCTAGGGAGACTCCTACAACTTTGTAAGCAAGTGCTGGATAATTCCTCCAGTGTATTTGGGGTATAGTACCTTTATTCCTCTTGCTCTCTCTTTTTTATGCATGTACCTTAATTACCCTTTTAAAACCAAGATTATAGGGTTCCTAGCTGTGTTTGGGCTGCAAATTAACAAAAAGTCAGATTCAGAAAAGCTTAAATATGGTAAAATGTATCTTTTTTTTTCTTTCAAATGGAAGTTAAAGGTAGTGTAGACATTAGGGCTGGTTAATTCAGCAACTTGAGAATGCCATTAAATGTCCACGTCCTTTTCCCTTCTCCTCTGTTGTCCACAGTGTTAACTTTATCCCAGGTCTTTCTCCAGTGGAAGTGAAGGTTGCACCTTTCAACCATGGGATGACTTTCACTGAGTCTTTTTAAAATTTTTTTAAATTTTTAATTTTTCATTGAATTTATTGATGTAATGTTGATTAATAAAATTATACAGGTTTTGGGGGGTACAACTCTATAATACATCTGTGTATTGTATTTTGTGTTCACCACCCTAAGTCAAGTCTCCTTCCATTATCATTTATCTCTCTTTACCCTCTTCTACCTTCCGCAACCCGTCTTTCCCTCTGGTAATCACCATACTGTTATCTGTGTTTATGAGGTTTTTTCTTTTTGCTAAATCACTTCACATTTTTCACCAAGCCCCCGAACTGCCTCCTCTCTGATCACTGTCAGTCTGTTCTCTGTGTCTATGAGTCTATTTTTATTGTGATTGTTTGTTTATTTTGTTCATTAGACTCCACATATAAGTGAAACCATGTGGTTCCTGTCCTTTTCTGACAGACTTATTTCACTTAGCATAATACTCTTCAGGTCCACCCATGCTGTGACAAAGGGTAAGATTTCCTTCTTTTGTACAGCTCAGTAGTATGCCATTTATATAAATGTACAACTGTTTTTTATCTACTCATTTACTTATGGGCACCTGGGCTGCTTCCAGATCTTGGCTGTTGTAAATAACACTGCAGTGAAAATAGGGGTGCTTATGTTCTTTCACATTAGTGTTTCAGTGTCCTCAGATATATTCCCAGAAGTGGAATCACTGGGGCCAAGATATTTTCCCAATAGTCTTTCCTATAAGCCAACCTTCAGTCCCTGCTCAGATTGTCAGACCCAGGCTTTAAAAACTGAAAGTGCTGAGCTGCCTGTACAACTACCAGTCCTGCAGGTGATAGTGGCATTGAGAAATAACAGGGATCCAACAAAGGTAACTATGCTATTCACTCGGACTTTATTAATGCAGGTTCACTCAGCTTTTATTAATTCAGATTTAATCCAAATCTTTACTAACCTGATAGCAATACTATTACTCAAACAATCAGTAACAATATCATACAAGAAAATTGGGGGATAACAAACCTGAGTCCTAGAGTCTCAGACTTCAGGTTTGAGAGTCAGCATGGTGAGCAAGGGAGCCATCAGCATCTTGCCAGGAAGCATATCCAGAGCCAGGTGGGCAGTGGGGCAAATGAAATCCTCAGTCCAGCAGGGCAGAGCCTCCAGGGTCTGATGCCAAGGAAGATCAGCATGGCACTGAGCAACACTCTGGTGTGTGAAGCTCAGCTGTCTCAGCAGTGGTCTGGAACCTGCCTCAGTTACACCTTGAAAGTTGTGTACTCCACCCTCTGGGTCTCTCAATAAGTGTCTTGGCACCCCTGATGCCTAGTGGGGATTTTGCTCATGAGCCTATCTATGGGTGGGGGTGGTCCCACTCTGAAAACACGGTTGTTCTGGTTATGTGTACAGATATCTTAGATGTGTCTCCTTGCCAGATGTGTCTAGCATGACTTAGATAGTTTTCCTCTTGAACCAAGGTGTCATGGCTGACTGTCAGCCATCTTGGTTGACATGAGTGACTCCCTTTTGTTTTATATACTTTATGCTATCTTGACCAATGCCATTTTATTGGTCCTGTTCTCCACACTGGGTCATAAGGTAGTTCCATTTTTTATTATTTGAGAAAACTCCATACTGTTTTTCATAGGGGCTACACCAATCTGCAGTCCCACCAGCAGTATGTGAGGGTTTTAATTTGCATTTCTTTGATGATTAGTGACATTGAGAATATTTTCATGTCTGTTGTCCATCTGTATGTCCTTTGGAGGAATGTCTATTTAGGTCTTTTGCCCATTTTTAAACTGGATTGTTTTGGGTTTTTTGGTGTTGAGTTTTATAAGTTCTTTATAAGTTTGGTAATTAACCTCTTGTCAGATGTATTGGTGAATATGTTCTCCTATTCAGTGGGTTATTTTTCATTTTGTTGATAGTTTCCTTTGCTGTGCAAAAATCTTTTAGTTTAATATAGTCCTATTTATTTTTCTTTTGTTTTCCTTGCCCAAAGCAATATACCAGAAATATCCAAGATTTTACTGCCTGTGTTTTCTTCTAAGATTTTTATTGTTTTGAGTCTAATATTTAAGTCTTTAACCCATTTTGAGTTTATTCTTGTGTATGATGTAAGAAGGCAGTCTAGTTTCATTTTTTGTACATATCTCTCTAATTTTCCCAACACAATTTGTTAAATAGACTGTCTTTACCCCATTGTATGTTCTTGCTAATTTTGTCAAATATTAATTCATCATGAAGGTATAGGTTTATTTCTGGGATCTCTATTCTTTTCCATTGATCTATACTGTTTTTATGTGTACCATTTTTATTCCAGTACCATGCTGTTTAAATTACTATGGCCTTGTAGTTATAGTTAAATATCAGGTAGCATGACTCTTCCAACTTTGCCCTTCTTTCTCAAGATTGCTGTGAATAGCTTTATTCTCAATCAGGCCAAATGTCTTCTTGGCTGGGCTTTTCTGAGACTTAAGGAAGCCTGTAGAGGAGGCAGGGAAATCCTGAGGTGATTCCCTGTTGACTCCTAAGGGAGAAACAACTTTATTGAGATGTAATTGACATACAATAAGCCATGCATACTTAAATGTATAATTTTTAAATTATGTATATATGCATACTATATATATGCTATATATATATATATTCTTATGAAACCTTTACTACAATTAAGATAATGAATATATCCATCAACTACCTACAAAAGTTTTCTTTCTCCTTTTGTTTTTGTATTGTGGTAACAACACTTCACATGAGATCTACCCTTTTAACAATTTTTAAGTATATAATACAGTATTGTTAACTATGGTACAATGTTGCACATCAGATCTCTAGAACTTATTCCATCTAGTTAATTTACGTTTTGCAGTTATGATAAATGTGGTGTTCTTCTTTTTAAATTTAAATACAGGTTTTTCATTCAAGGTATGTAAGAAAAATTTTAAATTTAAATTGACTTTTCTTCTGTAATCTTGTTAGACTTACTTATTAGTTCTAGGGTTTTGGTTTTTTTTTTCTCCCTTGGGATTTTCTATACTCATAATCATGTCATCTGTGAATACATACTTTTTTTTATTCCTTTCCAATATGTGCCTTTTACTTCTTTTTCTTGCCTTACTCTACTAGCTAGAGCTTCCAGTTGAAAGGAGTAGGGAGAGAGGACATCTTGCCTTATTCTGATGTTAGCGAAAAAGAATTTGGTCTCTAGCTATTAAGTATGATGTTAACTTTAGATATTTTATTTTTATTTTTTAATTTTATGTATTTATTATATTTTTAATTCTCACTTGAAGATATATAAATGTGTGTATATATGTATATATACATATTTTAGAGAGGAAGGATTTGAGAGCAAGAGAGAGAAACATCAATTCATTGTCTTTTGTATGTGCCCTGATTGGGGATTGAACCTACAATCGAAGAATATGGAATAGGATCTACAGCCTTTTGATGTATGGAACTCCACTCCAACTGAGCCACCCAGCCAGAGCAAGAACCATCCTTTTTAAGAAGAATGCTCTGGCATATTTCAAAAACTTACTTTTCCTTTCCCCCTGCCAGAAGAAAGAATGGAGGTTTTCAATATTTACTATGAGAACTTGGTATAGTTCCTGGAAGTAAAACTTTCAGTAGTGTGGAATCTTCTCTATAACTCTATAACCAGGTCTCTCTGACATTCTTAACTCTCAGACTTATCCACACTGAGTTGCTAACAATTCTTCAATGGTGGTTTAGGTTTTCTTACCCTAACACTGGTTCCCATGGAGGACTCTGCTGATGGATTTCTACTCTGCTACATTGAAATCCTTTCTGTATGTGCCTGTCTGAGTCTCTCCAATTAGGGAAGGCAGTAGTTTCTCTGATGGCTTTAAGAGAAGTTGTTGATTTCTCAATTTTTTTAGCTTTTTACTTGTTGTTAGGACAGAGTATGAGAACATGCTGCACCAGAAACCAAAAATCTAAATGGCTATTTTTAAGGTTTTATTTTGTTTCTTGAATTGGCAATTACAACTCCATTTTAATTACTTTAAATATTTTCTTAGCATTTAAAATATACCTCTTTAAATAATCTTTGTCCACCTTCAGTAATACTATACCACTTCACATCTAGTGTTAAAACCAAGTCGTCTTTCCCATATCTGTCATTGTTACTATACATTTCTCTTTTACATATGTCATAAATGCATAGTATGTTGTTACTACTATAGCTTTAAACAGTTATTTTTTAATTAAAATATAATAAAAGCTTATATTTTATCTTTGTTCAGTCAATATCCAGGCTCTTCCCATCATTATATACTTTTGTCTGAAGAACCTCTTTGTGTATTTCTTTTAAATTAGATATGCTGGCACTGAATTCTCTCAGTTTTTCTTTGTTTGGAAAATTCTAATATTACTTTCACTTTTGAAGGATATTTTCACTGGATATAAATGGTAGGTTAATAGTTGTTTTCCTTGAAAACTAAAAACATCACTCCATTATTTTCTTACTTGCATGGTTTCTGAGCTTTCTACTATAATTCTAATCTTTATTCCTCTATATGTTATCTTTTTTTCCCAATTGCTGTGGCTGCCCTCAAGAATTTCTCTTTGTTATCGGTTTTCATTCATTTGAATATGAGTTGCCTAGGTATGTTTTATTATTTTTTGTTTTGTACTTTTTCTTCTTGATGTTATCTGAATGCTATTGATCTCTTTTTTAGTATCTGTCAGTAATTTGGGCAAATTAGCTAAAATTATTTCTTTAATATTACTCAGCCATGAAAAAATAAGAAAAATTTTCTCTTTGCAACAGTATGGATGAACCTAGAGAACATTATGCTAAGTGAAATTAGCCAGTCAGAGAAAAACAAATGTTATATGATTTCACTCATATGTGGAATCTAATGAGCAAACTGAACTAACAAGGAAAATGGGCACAGACTCATAGATGGAGAGCAGGTGACAGCTGGTGGGGAGGTAGGGGGTGGAGGGATTGGGCAAAAAGGAAAAAGGACTCATGGACATGGACAACAGTGTGGTGATTGCTTGGGTGAGGGGCATATAAGGGGACTAAACGGTAATGTAAAAAAATACAATAAAAAAGTTTAAAAAATAAAAGCAAAAATATAAAATAAAATTATTCCTTTAAATGTGTTTCTACTCTGTTCTCTTTTTATTTATTTATTTTTTTTGAGAGTCCAGTTCCATTGACATCACATAATTCAATGTTGTCTTGCTGCTCTTTGATGCTGTGTTCTGTTTTTGTTTTTCATTCTTTACTTCTCCTACTTGTCTTTAGTTTGTGTATTTTTATTGACACATATTTGTGGTCACTGATACTTTTTGTTGTTTTTGTTGTATTGCATCTACTACAATGTATTTTATTTGTAGCTTACATGATTCTGTCTTACAGTTTTCATCTCTCTCCTGAAATTACCTGTCTTACATGTTGTCTACATTTTTCATCAAAGCCTTTAACACACTAGTCGTAGTTATTTCAAATTCCTTGCCTGATAGTTTCAACATCTGTGTTGTATATAAAGTATGGTTACCAAGGTTAGAATTTATTCATGCCATGGATGCCAGACTTCCATTGCCTTTAGTTCAGGTTTTCTCAGTCTCAGTGCAGCACAGAATACTGGGCTTGATTTTATTTTTTAAGTGCCTCCAGATATTGCCAAATGTCAGCTGGTTGAGAGAAGGTAGCCCTCAGTTGAGAAACATTGCTTTAAAGATACTTGCTTCCTGGCGTGGCTCTGGGTCCTCTCTCTTTGTGCTGCTTCCCAGAGAAACTCTATCTCTTTCATCTCTCCAGTTCTATTGCCCTACATGCCTACGATCCTTAGGGTCTTTGCATGCTCACTCTAGTCCACTTTTTTTTTTTTTTAGCTGTTAATTAAAATTACTTTGTCATTCTACCTATTTATATGCCCTCTGGTGGTATCTGCCCCACGTAAACATACACAGGTCCTGTTTATCTCTGTGCTTATCTCAATCTCTATCCAGAATTTGACTTAGTTGTTTGACTTGCTAACTCAATTCTTTAACAGCTTCAACAAAAGTTATTAATTTTTAGTTTAACATTTTTCTTTCCAGTCTTCTACATTTCTGAGCTAAAATGGGAAGACCACATTATCTTTACCATGTTCTTAAATGTCCCAGTAATGTCCTAATTAGTTGTTAATTTTTTCACCCAGCAATAGTTTGAGGATACCACATCATAGTTAACTTTTATGTTATAGTAACCTTTAACATATAACTGCTTCTAAACATTTTCCCCTAAGAAATTAAGATTATTTGAATAGCCTAGGCTGTTGTTTTGCATAATGTCCCTCAAATGTATCTATCTAATTTTCCCCCATGGTAACTTGAAGGTTAAATGTTTCTGTCAAGAGTACTACACAGGTGTTGTTTATCCTGAGGAGTCCACATCTCTGGACACTGAGATACCCAGAGTTTGTTTATTTTGTTCGTGTTTCTGCCAAATATATACTTTGTGAAGGTACATTTTTCCCTTTTGCATTTAAGAACTAACATAAGGGGTAAAATTTTGATGATATATACTAATATTTGTCTTAGTTATTTTAGTATCCATTAATGATTTTTGCCTGATTCAATTATTCTTACTGTGTCATTGTAATGGTCATTTCTAACAGTTCTTCTACTTTCATGAGTTGACCCCTCCAGAATTAGGTAATTAGTGCTCAGTGACATTAATAAAAACTCATGTTCTTTCCATCCCTGTTGTCCTTTGATTATTGGTTTTTGTCAGGCTAACTCATGTAGAAATCACAAAATGTCTGTAACAACTGGTGTTATATTCAAATAATGTCTAGAAACATGGTTTTTTCTTCTATGTGTCCTATCTGGAGGAAGAAAATATTTTATAGAATTCTCCTAGGAGTCTTACTTTCTTATTTCATTGGTCAGTATTGGAGCCCACACTGTGTGCTAACCAATCAGAGGGGGGGGGGGGAACTGTGATAGTTTTGGAGAAAGTATGACCCACTATCTGTGACTAGGGATGAGTTCAGGACCTCTGATTTCTTTGCCTTTGTGAAATAAATGATTTATATAAAACATACTGGATTTCTAATAGGAAACTGAGAAGTAGTGCTGCAGGCCAAGGTTGGCAAACAATAATGCATGTTATTTATCTATAGGATTCTCTTTGTGCCTCACCATCCTATTCAAAACATCACCTGTCCTGCCGCAGTGCATAGGGTTGTAAGTGAGAGAAGGCTGAAACTCAACTCTCATGTACAGGGGTAAAGCATACCCTTTCCTTTTATTTTCTCAGAAACATGAGTTCTGCTTTCATGTGGTATTTCCACAGTGAGTTCATCTGCTCCATCTGCAAGGACTTTTTCATAGACCCTGTCACCATTACCTGTGGTCATGGCTTTTGTGCTCCCTGTCTTTGCCTCCTGTGGGAAGATACTCAGACTCCTACTTGCTGCCCTGTGTGCAGGACAGCATCACCACCAATGGACTTCAAAGACACTGTTTTAGCTAAGAAACGATTTCTTCCTACTGGACAGCCCATTTTCTTTCAGTTACCAATCTCTGCTGGGCATATCTGTAAGAAACACCAAGTAATAGAGGACTTCTTCTGTCCAGTCAACAAGATACTGCTCTGTTTCCTCTGCTGTTATTCCCCCGGTCATGCCACTCATAGACACTATTCAGTAAAGCAAGCTGCTGATCATTACAGGGTAAGTAATGCCTCCAAATGCACTTTGAAACATGGAAGACCCTGTATCTGCTGGGCAAGAAGAAAACAATGCTGATTATTATTATTTTCTGCAATAAATAAATAGAATTTCTGAACACCGTGTGCCAGCCACTGTTCTAAATGAGGCAAACTTCCTTGTTCCCCTTAAGTTTAAGTTCTATTGGACTGAGGGAAAGGAATAAGGTGAAGTTGGTGGTATTAGAATGCTGGCATTTCCATGTAAGTAACATGGTGGGGAAATCTAGTTGCAATGAGAGCCATTGGCTACTACAGCAATAATTACAAGGAGCCTGTTCTAATGAGAACAGATTTAGAAACACTGGCCAATATATTTTTATAGGGCCTTAGAAAAACTGAGGGAACATTTCAAAATTAAATATGAAACAAGATTTACTTCTGAAAATTGGCCAGACTACATACCATAGCAGGGCCAGATTCCTCAAACAATGAATACATTATTCAACTTCAGGAACTCTATTTTGGGTTGATTTCTCAGATTTGACAATTACTGTTACAAGTAAAATTAGTGACATTACTGCTCTTTTTACTAGTTGTCTCATGTCTAGCCCCTAATATCTTTCTGAAATACAGTCATCCAACCTTATCCAAGGGTGATATGTTCTAAAATCCCAGTGGATGCCTAAAAACTACAGATAGTACCTGTATATACTGTTTTTTTCCTATACATGCATACACTTCTAGGGCTTCTGGTTGACATATCCAAATTGCAAGCCTCACTACTCTTGTGCTTTGGTGTCATTACTAAGTAAAATATGGGATACCAGACCACAAGCATGGTAATACCATGACAGTGAATTTGATAATCAATACAGCTACTAAATGACTAACAGGCAAGTAATGTATACAGTGGGGATACACTGGACAAAGGGATGATTCACATCCCAGGTGGGATGAAGCAAAGCTTCATCACACTACTCAGAACAACACACAACTTAAAACTTAACATTTGTTTATTTCTGGAATTTTCCACTTAATATTTTCAGTTTGCAGTTGTTCTTGGGTAAATAAAACCATGGAAAGCAAAATCACAGATAATGGGCAACTACTGTATCTGAAATGTATTACTACTTTTTCTTTTAGTGCTTATATGATATAGTTCTTTTGCAGAACAACATTCTGATGCAAATGAAGTCTATTTGGAAAAATAAACAGAAAAATCAGAGAAATCTAAACAAAGAAGCCAACATATTCAGAGCATGGGAGGTAAGCAGTAGGCCCTGTTTCCCTTGGGACCAGCTTGGGACAGATATCATGGTAACTTACAATGGAAGAACTTGAATTAAATCATGTCCCTTGAATGGTTGTTGAAAAAAAGAGTAATATGTTTATCTTCAGTGTAGGATCTTATGTTGAACTCACTATGTAACTAAAATATTTTTCCTGACTTTTTGTATAAAGCGATATCTACCACAAATATATCAGCAGGGAGAAGAATACAATGATCACTGGGATGGAGGTAGAAAGAGAGCTCTGTAGCAGTTTAATAAACTTTAAATGTTAAGAAAAGCATTGTAAACAAGTAAAAATCAATCTGATGCTAATGTGTTAGTAGAATTATAAATTCATAGGTATTAATGGCAGAAAGGTCTGAAGGCCAAAAAAACTAATAGTAAGACATGGAATTGTTTGGGACCTGCTAGTAGTTCCTATTGATTAATAAATAGGATCTGAAGCAGGAAGTGATGAAAGAGAGGGCTAGAAATTTAATTACTGTATGGCTAAATCAAGAGAGTAATACCTAGCTAAGGAGTTTGGATTGTATTATTCACCAAGTCACAAAAATGAATTGAGAACCTGAAACTGAAGAAATAAACTACATTTTTCTCTTCAAAGAACTCAAGCATTACTGAAGGAGACATATAGACAAGCAATGTTAGAGAATAATGGTTCATTAAATAGGAATCAGAACATGGTGCTGTAAGAAGACCAATGGGGAATAACAAGCTAACTTGATTATTTAGAATGAGTTTCCTAATGAGTCATTTTTCATTTATTCATTCATTCATATGAGGGCCTATGTTGTATTGCTCTCTGTCCTAGGCCAAAAAAAGAGTTAGAGAAATGGACAAAAACAGAAACAAATCCCTGAGCTTAGGAACTTATAATCTACTGAGAGAACTCAGCCCACAAATACAATAGTAAAATTTACAATACATGACATTTGTGAAACATTTGGGAAAAAGTTAAAGGAGAGGATGGGTATAAAGAGTACGGGTTTGGGGAATGTAAGGAGTCACTGCCTGGTTAAATGATTAACAATGGATGCATGGGCACAGTGAATATGATCAAAATTGATCAATATATCTGGCTTCTGATGGGGATAAAAGGGTTAGCATAGAAGCTAAATAAGACTGTTAGAACAAGGATGTTTAGTTTTGGATTTTCCAAAATAATCAGGTAAATTTACACATGTTTAAAGTCTGTCAGAGAAAAACAATTACCACATGAGTTCACTTATATATGGACTCTAATGAACAAACTAAATAAACAAGCAAAATAGAGACAGACTCATAGATAGAGAGCAGGCTGGCAACTCTGGGGAGGGGGTGGTGAGGTGGGGTGAAGAGATGGAGCAAAAAAAAAGGGGGGGAAGAACTTATGGACACAGACAACAACGTAGTGATTGTGGGGGGGTGGAGATGAAAGATGATATGGGGGGTTAAAGGTAATGGGAAAATTTAAAATAAAAAGGAAGGAAGGAAGGGAAAGAAAGAAAGAAAGAAAGAAAGAAAGAAAGAAAGAAAGAAAGAAAGAAAGAAAGAAAGAAAGAAAGAAAGAAAGAAAGAAAGAAAGAAAGAAAGAAAAGAAAGAAAAGAAGGAAGAAAGAAAGGAAGGAAGAAAGGAAGAAAGAAAGAAAGAAAGAAAGAAAGAAAGAAAGAAAGAAAGAAAGAAAGAAAGAAAGAAAGAAAGAAAGGAAGGAAGGAAGGAAGGAAGGAAGGAAGAAAGGAAGGAAGGAAGGAAGGAAGGAAGGAAGGAAGGAAGGAAGGAAGGAAGAAAAAGAGACTGTGAAAAGAAGGGAAAATTGTGTGTGAAAAAATGATTGAGTGAGACCATGAAACAGACAGGTACATGAAAGAGGGGACAGAGTGGTAGAGAGACAGCAACAGAGAGAGACAAAGGAGAGGCAAAGAAGAGAATGAATATTGTGTGGTAGTAATCTAGAGAATAATGTCTTTGAGGGGACAAGACAGGAAGGACCGATGAAGAGGGGGTAGGTGGGTAGCCCCGGGTACTAACAGACAGGCAAGGCTAATCACTGGTAAAAACAGAGTGTTTTGAAATTGAGATCATTTTAAAAGATCATGTCTGATACCTTCTTTTTCCTGAAGAAATAAAGTGTTGCTTTTTAGCTGACAGCAAAAAATCAGTTTGTGAGTATGAGTATTGGAGGATGGATTATGATTTAGGTTTAGTAATGAATTATAGGAAACAATATAAAAGTTGAACTTAAATTTCTATTTTTTATGAAAATGTGGAATTTGAAGGAAACTAGTTGGAAACAATGGTGCAGGGAAATAAACAAAAGAAAAGGAGGGAAGGGTGGAAGGAAAGAAAGAAACAAAATGTGTGTGTGTATTTAAAGGGGAAAAGCATAAAGCTGTATGTAGTACTTCTGTGTTCTGAGTGTTCGTGTTGTCCTCCCTCCCCCAGATCCTATGGGGAGCAGTTCTACCCTCAAGGTGATGGTAACAGGAGGTGGGCCTTTGGGGGTGATAAGGTCATGAGGGCAGAGTCCTCATAAATGGGATAAGTGTCCTTATAGAAGGGGATCAAAAGAAGTCCCTTTCCCCTTCTGCCATTTGAGGACACAGCAAAAAACTGGCTATTGAGGAAGTGGCCTCTCAGACACCAAATCTGTCAGCGCCCACCTCGGACTTCCCAGCTTATAGAACTGTGAGAAGTGAGTTTCTGTTGTTTAAAAGCTACCCAGTGTCTGGTATTTTTGTTAGAGCAGTCCCAACAGACAATGTCAAGTATACTGTACCTAACACATGAACAAAAGATGATAAGGGAAGAATAAAATGATCTAGATACATTATCTAAATAACCCAATGTCACTGCAGGGTTTTGTAAATCTACGGATGGTGATGATCAGTGCTGAATATCCTAAGGTGTATCTATACCTTCATGAGGAACTGCAAAATCATTTAAAGAGCCTGGCAATAGAAGGCAAGATAATTTTTGAGAAACTCAGGAGAAATATAAACAGCATGGTTGATACCAGGAAGGCCCTGAGAAGCACATATAGGGAGCTGAAGAAACTATGCCGTAAAGCAGATGTGGACCTGCTCCAGGTAAGGACTGGGGAAGGAGGGCAGGGTTCTGAGCACCAGCCTGCCTGGAAATCATTGATAGCCACTGACGTCTCTATCCTCTTTAACCTCTGTTATTTCTCTGGTTACAAGGTTCAGATTCTGCCTCTGATGACTTTGTGATGGCATATTTAGCTCCTCCAGTACAACCTGGAGACCTAGGGTCACATTGCCTTATACAGGAGATGAAAAAACTGTATGAAAAGTTTAGAATAACAGGTCCAGACAATTTTTCCTTCTAAATTCTTCTGTTAGATCTACGGTTTCTGACCAACTGCAACAGAACAGCTTGTATCTGGACTTGCCAGTATGTGGAAATATTCATTCTTTCTATTTTGAAGGTCTAGATTTGGAGCTCACATGCCCCTATAAGAACTTTGGGGGAACCTCTGTGAATATTGCTATAGATTGCAACAACGCACAGGCATATTTATTCATCTTAAAAACATCTTCTGCTTTGGCTGGTACGGCTCAGTGGATTGAGTGCCATGATCTGCAAACCAAAGGGTTGGTGGTTCGATTCTCAGTCAGAGTACATGCCTGGGTTGTGGGGCAGGTCCCCAGATGGGGGTGTGTGAGAGGCAACCATACATTGATGTTTCTCTCCCTTTTTTTCTCCCTCCCTTTCCCTCTCTCTAAAAATAAATAACTAAAATATTTAAAATATATACCCATTAAAAAAAAAAAAAGAACATCTTCTGGTTTTAAATTTTATCCAGACCATAGCTTTATCAACTGTATGTAAATGTGAGACTGAGTTTCCCTTTATAAGGCTAAAGAGAATGACAAATAAATTTGCTAAAGGAAGAAAGCTGGAGATGTTAAGTTTTCCAGTCCAATCTCATATCCTCAAACTAGATGAAACAGGACAGCCACCTTGTTCTGAAAACTAAGCAAGTCTTCCTCTCCTTCTGTTACAGGATTCAAGAGACGTAGTAATATGGTAAGTTTGCCCCTCTGTTCAAATCACGGTATTTATGCCAAAGGTCAGGCTAGTTCTGCTGAGATAGACCCACACTTTTAGTGAGAAGTTTCTTTCTGTCTGTGTTTATTTCTTCCTTCTCTAAGACTTGCAGGCTTTATAGTGACTATCCTTAGGTAAAAGTGGAGATTGAGGGGTATGGTTTCAGTTGAAAGGTTTAATGTAGAGTTTTCAAGAAGACAACTATTTCTCTTGCCTATGATTTCCAAAATCCTCATTATTTGAGGATCATTCCAGGTCTTACATGGGAAAGGCAAATAAGCTTAGAGAGGCAGTGGGTAGAAGGATGGTGAGAAGAAGAAAAAAGGAGAATCAGGAAGAAAGAACACACTATAAAGCCGAGGCTCCCTAAGCAGTAAAAGTTAGCAAATTTCAAAACCTTGGCACCTATTGTATTTTAGGAATGAAATGAGAATTGCTGCACAGCTCCACTAGGGAAGCTGGAAGGGAGGCGGAAGCATTATGAATGAGGTGATATAATCTTCTGGGACTGATGTGTCAACAGTAGGGAAGCAGATTATAAAATACAGTAGCAACTGCAGTATTCCTCAGTTTGTGGAGTTATGTTCATACCCTTGAAAGCTACTTATGAGGATTCTGAGGAAGCATCTTCAATGCATCACTAATGAGACCCTTGAGCCTGTAAGGAAATGGGTCTTTTTCTTTGTAGGGGTCAGCTAGTGCAGTTGTACATGCCTGAGCCTACAGACCCACAGGTCACTGAATGGACCATCGCTGGGATGTCAGAAAGGCTTAACAACTTCCGAGGTGAGAGGCAGTAACATTTCCTTCGTGAAAAGGTGCTTGTGGGTGACCTCTCCTCATTGTTCTATTAATTTTTTTCAGAGAACAGGGAAGCAGGTAAATATGCAAACCTTTATAACTAACTTTATAACTCATTGTGAGTTCACTGTCAGAAAAAGCTAATTGAAGCCTGTCAAAAACAAACAATCAAATATAACAGTTTGTTATATGATTACTTTCAGTGAGTTTTTTGAAAACAGCTCTCTGGTATATAAAACTGCACATTCTTCAGTGTATTTCAACTTTTAGTTGTTAACTGTGGTTATATGTAGATGTTCAGATATTTAGAAGCACTTTAATGTTATTTAAACGTTTATCTAAATATTTAATAAATGTACTTCAAACATCACAAGATTTAATAAAGCATAATATATTTACAAACAACAGGTAAAATCACAAACACATGATTTATTGTGTGGAGGCCAACTTGAGACAGATGTAGAGGGTGAGGCTGGCAGATGAAGAAGAAGCCGACCTGGGATGAGAGGAGATTCTGACTTGATGCTACAAGTTAGAAATTCTGGGAGTGACCACTTCTAAAAAGGCACATATGGATTTCCAATTAATTTTAACTTTGCTTATTTAAATGGTGCATCCTGACACCTTGGGCAAAGTGATCACCATTTAGGAAGTACTATTTTAAATATAATGTATATTTATTACTGTAATTATATTTATTTATTTATTTATAGTCAATTAATGAGAAGGCTTAAGGGAGTTAAGGACCATTTTGCCATTTACTTGCCATCTATGAACTAGCTCCCCAATTATTAATGAGCTGGTGAAAATTAAATCAGAGTCTGACATCCTACATCTTTATGTATTCTCAACTTTTACTTTGATTTAGTTGTATGAGTAGATTTACTTGCTCTGTAGATAGACAAGAAGCCCTCACCGATCTGTCTCTGCATTTCCAATGACACTATAGTCACTATGATAAAGAGATGTTCTGGAACCATCTGGAACTGACTCAATTCCTGAAAACCAATTGTTGTATATTCTGGAATTTTATGAGCAATTCCTAAATGGTTGTTACCTTGAAAGTGGTCATGGTGGGTTGAAAGTATTCCCAGCTTTATTTCAGAGATTTCGTAGTTATACTTTTGCCAGAACACCATTGTGCTTGGCAGTGAGAACTTCTAAACTCTGTTCTTTGACTTCACTATTTTCTTTTTGCTGAAGTGTATATTACCTTGGATCATAGAACAAGCAAGTATGAAGCACCTCTGTTTGAAGAACTGAAATATTTGCAATGCTGTCCTGACCATCAAGATGCACCCCATAACCCTGCAAGTTTAGAGTATACTTCTTCATGGGGAGCTCAGACGTTCACTTCTGGCAAACATTACTGGGAGATGGATATGGGAAACTCCTGTAATTGGATTATAGGACTTTGCAAGGAATCCTGGGCAGATAGAAAAGATATGCTACTCAACTCTGAGGGAATCTTTCTACTTCTGTGTGTCAAAGTGGATGATGATTTCAAGATTTTCTCTACTTCTCCACTAATACGCCAATATACACAAAGACCCCAGGGCTGGGTAGGGGTGTTTCTAGATTGTGAATGTGGTATAGTAAGCTTTGTTAATGTTGCCAAGAGTTCCCTCATCTGTAATTTCCTCTCACGCTCCTTATCTTTCCCTCTCAGACCTTTCATTTGCTATGGACCAAAATGATCAGAAACAGGTCACAGACCTGGCCATGGTCTTGGGAATTCCAAAAGCTGAGGAAGCTGGTATCCTGGTGACCTCTTAAATGAGGCAAATGAGTTATACCTCATTGTCTTTAACTTGGTTTTACTGTCAGGAGACATATTTGTTGTATTATTTTTTAAAGTGCTGTATTAATATTTTAAGTATGGACATTTGATTTTCTATTTTTTAAAAATAAAATTTATCTCTCTTATTAAATCATGTAGGATATATGCACTTTTCATTTGCTATCCAAGCTTACTAGGGGTGAAGAATACTCTGGTGTCGAAATCCAGTTTAATGGATAAATACAAAGCACAGAGAATTCTCCTTCCAGAGAGTTCTTGTCAAAACCCAATCTCAGGCCTGGCTGATGTGGTTCAGTGAATTGAGCACCAGCCTGTGAACCAAAGGTTCACAGGTTCCATTCCCAGGCAGGACACATGCCAGGGTTGCAGGCCAGGTCCCCAGTTGGGGATGTGCAAGAGGCAGCCACACATTGATGTTTCTCTCCCTCTCTTTCTCCCTCTCTTTCCCTCTCTCTAAAAATAAATAAATAAAATATTTTTTAAAAATCTCAGTGAAGAATTCTCTTCTTCCTCTATCAGTTTACTGAACTAGATTGGTTCACATTATAATATTATCTCAAGGACAGCTTATACTTTCCCTTTGTAAAGCTTACAACAGAATTTGGGTCTTTTTTTTTTTTTTTCTAGTTTGCAAACTACAAGAAAGGAAGCCAGTGTCAGTTCTCTCCACAGCCACATTCCTAGAATGAAATACCAGGCCGAGGATATGAGAGACATCAAAAAAGTACTTGAACAAATGAAGGCATGAATGTGTAGGAATTATTAAAAGCAAAGGCTATAGAACCAACAAAAATCACTATGATGGAAACACAATTAGTAGGACAGGAAGTGCTGAGAAATATTATTGAATAAAGAAGTGAATTATAGGGGAGCAGCTGTGCAGTGACTGAGGGACCTAGAGACCTGTTTCGTCCTGAATGGAGCACTGGAGAGGCTGGAGTCACGACAGGTGAAGTAACTTCTGAGGGGACTTCATGGGGAAAAAAAGTGAATTATGTTATTGTTTCAATTTATAACTTAGAAATTCCTTTTTATTAATGTAAAAATATAGATTATGTATGACTTGTTCCTCAGTATTGCTGTAAGTAGTTCTCAATGATGAACAGAGTATCCTAGGAAAATTTAACAGGATATAGTACAGATAACAAGACCTAGATGCTTGGATACTGCAGTATTTTTAAGGAAGACACATGTAATCATAATATCTTGAATATTCATTTTTAAGGATGGACAATAAGCTTCACTTTTTAAGCACACAAAATATCAAACTGCCAATAATCAAATTTTATTTCAAAAATATCCCAAACTTAGATTTTAGAAGTTTGCAAAGTATTCAGACATAAAAATCGATCTCTCTAGGAATGCAAGGTACAACATGATGACTATAGTTAACATGCTGTATGATATGTGTGAAAGTTGTTAAGAGAGTAGACCCTAACAGGTCTCATCACCAGTAAAACATGTTTTCTTCTATTTTGTATATAAAAAATATCAGACTCTCTCCTCCCCTTTTCCTTCCATCCATCCTTCTGCTCCCCTTCCCTTCAAAGAGAATGTTAAGATAGAGGATATTCTGGGGATTAAATTCACTTCTGTGAAGGTGCAGTATATAGTAAGTACACCTAGCTCTTTCCACCATGTGAAGACACAAGAAGCCAGCAGTCTGCAAATTGGAAGATGGCCCTCTCCAGAACTGACCTTGCTGATACCCTAATCTTGGACTTCAGCCTTCAGAACTGTGAAAAATAAATTGTTATTGCTTACTAAAAAAAAGGGGACTACACCTAAATTTTCAGATATAGTTGCTTAGGGTTTACTGAAAACAGTGTGATGGTGCCTCATCTTTTGGAAGTTTCCAACAATTATTGTATACTTAAATATTCTATTGCAGAGAAGGAAAACTCTGACTCCAAAAAACCTCCGCTGCCTTGCGGCATACCTCTTCAGGGGAAAGGCTAAGGGAGTAAACCCCGACAGAAAATCCGGAGCCGGAGTCCCTAAGGCGGTTTGACGTTGTAGTCAACACCGGCAACTCCTGCGGCGCACCTGAAGCCAAGCTGTATTGACTCCGTCTTTCCCTTGGACCCTTCAGCTGCGAAGAGAGGGGGAGTCTGCTGCATGGGCAACAGCAGACCCTCCATATCACCCTGCCCAGGCTCTGTAGCTTCAGCTTCACTGGAGAGGACACTCCAGCGTCATCGCAAGATGTCGATTCAACACGGGAGGAGACAGATGCCGTGTCACTCCCGAGTCGGACTGCACAGCCATTCTCGGCGGTGCAGATGGACTCTTAAGAAGCTACACCATCGTCTCTCGAGACGGACGGCTGCCGACGAAATATTCTATTGACTCTGGCACTGGCTAAAATGGAATAAATCCTCTAGAATCTATTTTCTAGATTACAACTAAAAACACTGAACAGACTACCTAAAGAAACTATGTGATGTCAACCAAAAGTGAACAAATAATTGTTTGTGTCAATCAAACCAGCACAAACAGGAATCTCCATTTTGGGGTGTGGTAAAAAAGGAAACTATTCAGCCCAGACAGCTCAATTGTGATATAACATAGCTGTGAGACAGCCCTCAGTCATGAGGACCCAGGGCAAGGCAGACCTGGGCCAAACTCCTATGGCTCAAGAGCACTGCCCTGTGTTGGTGGGCTCTGCTTATGCAATGTGTTATCTTCAATATTTCAACTCCAGCCACGGAAATGCAACCTTCTGTCTTCCATGGAAAGAGAAAGTACACTCTCGGAGTGGGAAGAAGGCTGACTTATATAGACAGGAGTCCCCACCCCTTGTCCCTGATTGGTCTGTCCTCATGCAAATGAGGACTCCAAATCCTCACAGTTTGATTGGTCCTAAAGGCACTGTCCTGATTGATCAGTGAGGACGCTGATGAGGATAGAGCTGCACATCTCCTATTGGATGAGAAAAACCTCAGTCCTCTTGGTTGAAATAGGATTCCAAGAACTCATTAGTAAGGGCTGGCTCAGATGGCAGAGACAGTGTGGGAAGGCAGTTTATTGCAGTAGGCAGGCAGCCTTAGTGCAGGTTTCTTCCTAAAGTGCAGTCTGCATGAGAGGCCCCTTTGTAGGAATGGCTGTTATGCTCTGTTTCTTGTTGTTTTAAATTTGACCCAAGTTAGTAGGCATTTTTCTCAGGGTCCACATTGAAGACTCTGAAAAGTTAAAAATAGAGAGTGACTTGAGGAGAGAATATGACAATAATTTCCCATAATGGAGGTAAGTTTGTGAAATTATTGGTCCTCTTCTCTTACCTGACATTGGTTTGAAGGAAGACCCAATTCTCTGAACTTCGCATACAGCAAAACTCCAACAGGAAAACCCAATTTCTAGCCAATGGGCATGGAAAAAAGGTCCCTGCAAACAGAAAAGTCAGGACTCAAGTCACTTTTTGTTTTCCTTTTCTTTTTTCTCTTCCAGCCGTGCCCACAGATCAGTCCCAGTGCCAAAGCTGCAATAAGTGGCCACAGTGACGTGGCCGTAGTGGCATGGGCACATCTGCCCCAAGAAAGAGCCCTTTCATCCAGCCAGGGGAGCTGGGGAAAGATATCTTTGCCCTTTCTCCTCACTGGACTGCAAGTACTGAAACCAAATGTCCTGAGGTGCTGTCCCTTTAAAGACAAATACTACCTAAAGCCTTCAAATCTCAGTGCCTATGACACAAATGGAAAACCAAGACATCAGAGAGCTCTCAAGGTCTGTAGATAACTTTCCTGGCTTTTGAATCAACCCTATCCTTTTCCTTCCCTTTTTTCTCCTGTACAACAAAGACTCCCCATTTTGTTGAGGTCTTGCTTTCTCCTAATAGCTTGTGTTTGAGCAGTTCAACCCAATGTATAGCTCCATGTGGGTCCTGAATGCTGTAAAAAAATCCATCTAACACTCAGTGCCAGTCACTGACTTAGCACAGTTTGACTAAGCTCCAATTTTTATTACTTCATATAATCATCAGGCATTTTCCCTTGGATTTAAAAAAAATCTCAATCAGAATCCACATCCCAAAACCTTTTTGTTAACAAAATATATGTGAATATGCTAGACATTAATAAAGAGAAAATTAAACATTGTCAAATTAGATCAGATTTTAACCAGAATTATTCTAACATGATTATACCAATCAGTTGAATTTGCCATTCTTTATTATCTATACCAGTCTAATCAAAGAAACCAAAAATTAAGGAGAATAGCTATATCTCCCAAGTCTTTAAAATGAATATGAAGCACTCCTTCACATTATGATAAGACATAACTTTGATGCAATAACCATAATCATCACCAAAACACAAGCCATGCTTTTTGAAATTTATTTTGCTAAAAATGTTGGTTTATAATTTCTTTACAAGTTTAATACAGGTGTACCTCAATTTCTCAAATTTCTGTGTGATCACCAGTGTCACTTTTCTAGCTGCCCGGTTGTTTTTAAGATTATTGAAAATTAAGTTAGGCCTTGGCTGGTGCGGCTCAGTGGTTGGAGCATCATGCTGTAGACTAAAAGGTTGCATTTTTTATTCTTAGGGCACATTCCCAGGTTGCAGGTTTCATCCACAGTTGGGGCATGTGGGCAACCAGTCAATGCTTCTCTCACATCTCTCTCCCCCCCACCGCCTGCCTTTCTCTCTCTCTAAAAATCCATACCCTCAGTGAGGATTAAAAAAATAATAAACTAAACTAAACAAAACAAACAAAAAAAAGATTTGTGATTGAGACTCATAGTAGTGAAGAGAATTCTGTCAGTGCTATGTCAGTCAAGGTTCAAACCACAGAAGCATAGCCAGTGATATGGATGTACATGTGAAGAGATTCATATACAGATTTATTACAAAGAATCAGCTTACATGATCAAGGGGGCTAAGTAAGCAAGTATGAGATCTGTGGTATAATAAGTCTGGAAGAGAAATCAGCAGCAGGATGGAACCCAATTAAATGGGACAAAGCATTTGTCACTGTCAGTGAGGAGTATTTGGAGCAATACAGACCCATTTGCTGTTTGGAGTCTTGTTCAAGGATTGTCTAAGCCTTTCTTGACCACTAATGAAGTCAGGCTCACTTGTGACTCTCTCTAGCTTACAGTCAAAATAAGGAATTTTACTTACATCTGCTAATCTCACATCACCACTTAGATTAGTCTTTGATTAAATAACTAGGCTAGGGAGTAGCTTTTTGAGGTAATGTGGGGTGTAGTGAGGTCTTTTGTCAGCTTCAAGCATAGCATACTGTGGCCAGGTCCAAAAAGTGCAGAAGGTGATGGTGAAGCCCATCAACCTCATCTTCAGATACTTGCAAAATAGATCTTGGATTCAGGTGTGGCTTTTTGAGCAAGTGAATATGCATATAGAGGGCTGTATCATTGGTTTTGATGAATATATGAAACTTGTATTACATGATGCAGAAGAAATTTATTCTAAAACAAAGTCAAGAAAACAACTAGGTCGGATCATGCTAAAAGGAGATAATATTACTCTCCTCCAATGTGTCTCCAACTAGAAGTGACTAATGAAGCAAGAAATTGTTGAAAAGTAATACAGTTTGTGTTTTTTAGGTGTTCTTTGTTGCAGGTATAGTCCTTGAACATTCGTTCATATCACTTTGATTACCTTTTTGTATTACCAGATGACAATAAATGCGTGTGATTGTTTTTATTAAATAAATAGGCACGGGATGTGTATGCTAAAAAAGGTTACTGCCCTCATTTCCATTCTTGTAGTTCTCCCTAGCCAAGTTGGCACGTTAAAAAACTATCATGAGTTTATATATCATTAAATTTAAGAAATATAAAAACAGGTGTCCTTGCCCTGACTGGTGTGACTCAGTTGGTTGGGTGTCATCCCACAAAGCAAAGGGTCACTGGTTTGATTCCCAGTCAGGATACAAAGGAAAAACAAAACAAAACAAGTCTCCTTGTTCTATTCTAGGTTTACCATGCAGGACCATCCACGGAGTAAATGCCCTGGATATACCTTCTCTAAATCAATGAATTGATAATTTTAATAAATATTTCTGATCATATCAGTAATAAATGGAAATATTAGTCTTTAAGATCACTAACTGTGGTCCTGACTGATATCAGTGAGTTTTTATTTTTAATTTGATATTATTAAGTACTGTGAATTGTCTTGCAGTGGTTTTTCTAGCCATGTGGAAGCAAGCATTTATTTTAGAATATTAATAAAATCCATTAGTTAAAAACATACAAGGGGATGTAGGGGGGAAAAAAGGAAAAAATAATACAAGATAACATAGACTAAACCAGTTGTCATGCCAACGAATTAGATTCCTTGTGTTCAGCAGTCAGATAAAATATACTAGGCAAGGTTGGGGTCTCTGACAGTTCCTTTATTGCAGCCATTACAGTATTCACACGTGCACCCCTGCCGTTCACTCGCTGGGCGCTCACTGCTGCTCTGCACCCGGCGCTAGGCACTGCTCCTGCATTCGCTCGCTGCCCCAACACAAACACAAATGAACACTCCCATGGGGGTTCTACCTCTTTTATATTATGTATAAACAAAGCTGGCTATTAGCCCAAACATGACATCAATGCTTATATAACTGCGAGTGCACTGTGCAAGCAAATCTAATGTTATCTCTTAACAGCCTGGGCATCTGAGATGAGAAAGCCTGACTAGATTCCACTGTCCTCACACCAGTGATTAGAGAATATTGTCTATTGAGTAACAGACTAATAATATGTACTATATTTTATTAAATGATACCCCATATTTCAGAACATTTTTTCCTATTCCTTTATTTATTCAGCTACTGAATATTCTACAAAATACGTCCTTTGTGTCTATTCTTGTTTGTGAAAAATTCTGTTAGAAAGATTGCTAAAGATGATACTGCTTGGTTAAAGGATATGCAGATATGAGATTTTGGCTTTACCACTGGACTCCCCTGAATTTAAAATTTGTCAGCAAACTCGTGTTTCTTAAAAAAACATACACTTCACTTCAAAGTGAAATGTTGAAATATTTTTCTCAAATCATTGAATGCTTATTCTGTTAAATAGTATAGAGTATGATCTCTCTTGTGTACACAGGCACTCAGTACTTTTAGAATAGGCTGTAACGTGTACTACATATAGAATCAAATACTCCTAAATTTTTTTTTTAGGATCTACAACATGAACAAAACCACAAGATATCTGGCATCTTACCCTCTGAGTCATTACAATGCCTAGGAACAACTCAGGGGTACATAAAGTAGAAGAACTAAAATTAGTCATCATATTAATTCTAACACACATATCAAGGCAAGATGACAAAACAATAATGGAATCATTTTGACTAAGTTGACAGACAACATGATTTCAGGGAAAAAACTGCAGTTTGCTGATAAATTAAACTCACCAATATTTGCTCTAAATGTCAGCTCACGGGTCAAGCCTGTCAAGTGATAGGGACAGCTTTCAGAAGTCTCCCCAGCCAGGTGAGTTCAAAACACACTCTTGAGTTTTGGAGAAGAATGAGTTTGGCTCCTTATATCGAGTGTCTGAAGACCACACCCATTTTTTCCAGGTGATTATATTTCAGAGGTCTTCAGACAGGTTTTAATAATGGATGATTAGATCTCTTCAAAAGAGAAGACGAATTTAACATCTTGACTAATCTTCCTAAATAAACCTCTACCAACATAATCTAATCAAGAATCACTGATTTTACAACAAACCAACCCTCACATGCTGCCTTTATATCTAAATTTCTGAACATCAAGAGCTTTTATTTTTAACTTACAAAAAGATAGAAAGGGTTATTTCATTGGTTAGTGACTTCAGCAAATGTCCAAAAACTTGAAAATATTTTACCTTGGTTCACCTTGGAGATATTTTAATTATGTTCCGTTATGTAGAAAATTCTTTACAGTATTCCCTCACTTATCGCAGGTATTACGTTCTAGAACCACCATCGCCCCCGTGAAGTAGGAACCTTACATTTATTCTACACTCTTAAACCTACGTAACTTTAACAACATACATACATAGTACCACAAAATCCTGTGATATAGCGAAAAATCCATGATAAATAATTAAATATAATATTTTTTAAAATCCCGTGATACAGTGAGGCTGCGATAAGTGAACCGCGATATAGAGAGGGACTGCTGTATTTTACTTGTTAGTATATTTTTATTTATTTATTTTTTTAAAAAATTTTAATCAATTAATTTATTTATTTTTAGAAAGAGGGGAAAGGAGAAAGAGAGGGAGAGAAACATCACTGTGTGGTTGCCTCTCACTCACGCCCCCAACTGGGGACCTGATGTGTAACCTAGTCATGTGCCCAGACTGGGAATTGAACCAGCGACACTTGGCTCGCAGGCCAACGCTCAGTCCACTGAGCCACAGCAGCCAGGGCTATTTTTATATTTTAATGTAATTCTTTAAAGTGTGAACACCTCGACTACTGCTCTTGAACAAAGATTTCTCCTGCTTCTCAGACTCCATGGTAAGCCCTGCAAGGCCTCCTAGCAATAGCAGAGCAGGAGATTCTCTGCCTGGTGTTCCACAACCTAACTCAGAGAGAATAACAGAGGAAAGATAAGATGTCCCCACTCAAGCACCCGAGACCAAGGTAGAGGAAAAGGAGTTGTACTCCGGTAAATTAAAGTTTATACCTACTGTGTCTCAATCCATTCGGTTCACTGCCTATGAGGTGGGGAGCTATTTGCCAAGTTGGACCCTTGAGAAACCTCCTTCCTAGTTACCATTGGTTCCAAATACCTTTCAGGCAGTCATGGAAAATGACCTGTGCATTCTGAAGAATTAGCTCAGACATCTGCAAAGGGTCCTTAGGGCACTGCCTTAGCTGTACAAAGACCCTGGGCCCCGGCAACAGTCTGAGTTGTGTGAGAGACAGAACAAGCCTCTGAAAGGCTGGAGTAACTGCCAGGAGGAGAGCAAGGGAGGAGGGAAATGCAGTTTCCAGGGCATCCCACTTTGTGTATATGGGAAGTTGGATGTCTCCCTCATGAGGTCACCATTCCTCTACCTGACCCCATGAGATCTGGAGTTTTCCTGGGTTGAGACATTTGGGTATAGGGCAGGAGGTGCCCTTTGGGTCTGGGGCAGATGGCAGGGACTCAGCAGGAGAAATGTACTATGAGAAGGAGACCCAGCTGAGCAGGTGCCTAGATTCATGGGTAGAGAGTAGTCCTCTTAGAAGTTTTAAATGCCCCAAATCCCCTGACCCTCCAACATCAGTGCATGGAGCAAGTCAAATGGGGAAGGGGTGGGCTAAGGGAATTCTGGAGGTGTTACCAGACAGGGGCCTGGCCCTGAGCGGGTCTGCCTAGGACCAGCTGTAGTGTGTGGGTTCTTGACTTCAGTAGGAAAGATTCACAACATGAGCCCAGGTGACTATGAGGATGCATTTACTAAAGCTGGAGACAATGAAACAAGGAAGGGCTTGGCACAGAAGAAGCAGCAAGAGAGCCTAGAATGGGCTGCCATAGCTCTTTGGGAAGTCAGAGAAAAGCTGGCTTTGTGGGAAGGTTCGGGGATCAGCCTGGACAAGCTGCTGCTGCCCATTGCCTTAAAGTTTATGAGACACATGCCTGTGAAGAAAGAAGTGGGGGAAGAAGAGGGAGAAGAAAATGGCCTAGGCTGCTCCATAGAGGGAGAGTGCACACACTGGGTCCTCTGTCTTGAGACTTTGAGCTCTCTCTTGCAGGCAGAAGTCTTAGGGGAGGTCTGGGGGCGGGGGGCAGATTTCAGCAGTTCTTCAGGTGTGCTCTTCCAGGGTCGTGGTCTCCATTTATTGGTCAGTTGCAGGGCAAGAAGTTTTTAGTCATTGTCATGGGTCCTGGCATCACCCACCTGGTTTTGCTGCTTTTCTGGGCCTGGATCTGAAGCACAACTGAGGCCTAGATGTCATCACCAGAGAGGAAAGGCCAGAAGAGGAGAGGTTACCCTGGGGGTGAGGCCCTTCTTTTTCCCAGTCTTGCCTCTGCCAGGAGCTCTGGGACTGGGGCTCCTTCTGCCCTGATGACCACATGCCTGGCTGTAAATTGTTGGACCACTGTGTTCAGCTACTTGCCTCAGTTTCCCTATTCCACTTGCCAAGGAGTTTTCCTAGATGCTTACTACCCTGTTCCATAGGAAGGGAAGTGAGAAACTAGTTGTTGAAGGGTTGCGCGGAGATGGGGCAGGTACTGGACAGAACATTCTCCCTTCTTATCTTCAGAAACAAGCAATTGAAGGTGCAGAGTTGCCTGTGTCCTGGCACCAAGACAGAAGAGCCCTTCTCTGGTCTCCAGAAGCACCTGATCCACTCCCACAGGCAGCGAAGTCTGCAGTTTCCCGCCTCCTAGAGCTTCTCCTGTGATGGACTCCCAAACACCCTCCCACCTGCACCAGGGCTGCCCAGAGTTTACTCCATGGTTTGCTTTCCCCCAATGAACGATGCCAGCACTGGGAATAAGACCTAACAGTTTTAAGTGTCATCCTAGCCTTCCATGCCACTATGAAGGTATATAATATTTGTCAAAATGGGAAAATTAACATTTTATTGATGGTGTGTAAGATATAGTTATATATTTAAATATTTGGCATGTGGCCCTGGCCAGTGTGGCTCAGTGGATTGAGCACCAGCCTGTGGACCGGAAGGTTGCTGGTTCAATTCCCAGTCAGGGTACATGCCTGAGTTGTGGGCTCGGTTCCTAGCTGGGGGCGTGTGAGAGGCAACCAATCAATGTTTCTCTCACACATTGATATATCTCTCCCTCTCTTTCTCCATCTTTCTAAAAATAAATAAATTAAATATTGTAAAACAATATTTGACATGTGGTACATGGACCTCAATTTATACTCTTGCCCTGACCTCACAAATATTAGACTCTCGCTGTAAAATTACTGCCCTCTCCTGCCTTGGCCTTGACCTCACAAGTATTTTTAACATTTTATTAAAGGTTAACAGTAAAAGTAACCAGCTGGGTGCTCCCTGTACAAGTTATTAAGTGAAGCTTTCCCTTGATACCCACCTTCTTCCAGCCTAGTTCCTATTCCCAAGCCAGCTTCTCTGAAAATCACTTTGGTCTCCATTTATTACTTAGTTTATAACTCACTAGAACAAAACAGAAACCTACAACAATGGGGAACAATGGCAAAGAAAGAATATGTTTAAAATGAATAATTCATATCTGTATTCTGCCAAAACTTGATGTTTATACCTGGATGCATCCCTTCCCAAATGTAGTTCTCATGAAACAGCTCAGCTGTGGGAATGCAGAGACTTCATGAAAAATGAGAATTATTACCTGCTCTCTAAACCTTTCACAGTATATGTGTATATTTCTCAGGAGTTTGATGTTAATAAGTTTCTACAGTCGTGACTTTTAGAAATAACCCTTAACTCCAAAAGCACAATTACTTTCTCCGGGGTACCACAATTGTTCAGAACACAGCCAGAGGCCTTTGCTCCTCCTATTTCTTCTCCAATTTTTCTAGCATCAACTTTTCCACAGTAAAGTACAAAAATATTATTTATTAAGAAAATATATTATCCAAAATTGCTCATAAATATTTCTGGTAACAATGTGATTAAAGTGATTTATTTTTTTGATTTTATGTATTTCACAGAATATCAGTGAGTACCCTGTGATACATGTTTAATTAGAAACACATTTAATGGGTTGGCCAAAAAAAAATCTGTTACTTTTTTTTTGTTTTTATATGATGGCTCTAGTAGCACGTAGTTGCCTTTAACTTCATTCAAAACAATTTTGTTAGATTGTGTTGTGACAGCTTTCATATCAATGTGTATTTAAAAAAACATCAGAATTGTTGCATTTTTTTGTAGCCATTTTAATACTGAAGATGGAAGAAATATGCGGCATTTTCGGTGTATTATGCTTTATTATTTCAAGAAAGGTAAAAATGTAACTGAAGTACAAATAAAGATTTGTGCAGTGTATGGAGAAGGTGCTGTGACTGATCAAATGTGTCAAAAGTAGCTTGCAAAGTTCCTTGATACTACTGACATTTTTGGCCAAATAATTCTTTGCTGTGGGGCTGTCTTATGCATTGGACGACATTTAGCAGCACCTCTGGCCTCTACCCACTAGAAGCCAATAGTGGAAGATAGTCGACATGCCTAAAATATCCAAATCAACAGAATTATTGGTGAAAATGAAAAAAAGTGTTTTTTATTTTACAGAAAAATCTAAATGAACTTTTTGGCCAACGCAATAGTACAGTGTGAATGTGTTGGTGTGTCTGGTTTGTGACAGCAAAGGGGATGGCTGATCCTCACACTGTTCAAAGCCCTTTCAGCTACCAGTCCTGTGGTGAGGACAGGCACCTTCCCTTGGAAAAATCAACATGACACCTCCAGACATGGCTCTTGGGCTGCCAGGGAGAGGGGAAAGGTGCAGTTTTAAGTTCACCATCCTCTGAACTTTTTGCTGGAAACTACTGCTACCATCCAGCTGGAAATAAGGTGGGCGATTTGATAACAATGTTCTCATCAGACACCAAGTTGGTGTCTTTTTCCTGTAAATCGGAGGACTTGAGACTGAAACCAAGCTCTGGTAAAGGCTCTGGGAAAACTGGGTGTGCAGGGTGAGGGAAGCTAAGAATGAACAGAATCAGAATACTCTCCCATTTATGAATCTGTTTTCTCCTCTGCAGCTTGTGCTTTCCAACAAGAGACGCGAGTCCATGTTAGGAAAGCTGCTCCTTAAGCAGCTTTGGTACAGACCATGCACGAGCAGGCCAGGCAGGTGCCTCCATCCCACTCCTGAGGCAGAGCAGATGGTGCCTGCCCCCTCTGCAGCCTCCAGGAGGCTCCCTCCTCAGCGGAATGGCCTTTCCCAGAACATCTATTTTCACAGATTAATATCAAAGAAATCATTTAAGATATTCTAGGCACCACAAATAAAGAACTGTGGTTTTTATTTTTCAATTTTAATACCTAACTATATGGTGATCTGCTAGGATGGAATAAACACCTTAAGATTTTCTAGCTTTTCATTACATACTCCACCCCACACCTACAGCTTTCCTGGAGCCTTTACTAGAGCTTGGTGACTAGAGAGAAGTGGGGGGATGCCCGCCCACTGCTGGCTGCTCAAGACTTCAGGACGCCTGGGTAAGTGCAGTGGCTGTCCAAGCTTGATGGAGAGACACAGGAAAGCCAAAGCTGGTCTGCATGGATGGGGACACATGTTCACGCTTGACCTGCTTTTATTTAAGGGTGAAGGTACAGAATAAACCCATAGACAGAAGGCAAGGGGCTGGAACTCTGCAGAGCCAGGCAGGGGCAACAACAGTGTCCTTCCTAGCAAGTTCATCCCAGTCATAACAATGCACAGACAGGACAGGGATATGTACAGACAGCAATTTCAAGGCAATATCAGTACTGGGAAAAATTAGCCGTGGACATGAATTCCATGCAACGATCATCCAAGCATACAGCACTTCATGATGTGTGTGAGGAAGACGAGGGACCTTCTATGACTGCCTGCAGGACAGACCCATGATCCTGGGACTTTGCATTGTCAAGGAGCCACATTTCCTGAGAGTCAAGTTCTAGCTTGGCAGAGGGGGATGCTGGAGGGAAAACAGAATGCACAGAACCTCTCACAAAGGGACTAAGGTCAGCCTTCTGCCTTTCCACCAAAAGCCAGAAACTCTGGGGCAGACTCCAGTCTTTCTCCATTAACCACAGGATTTCTGGTCATGTGGACCAATTATCTTCTTATTTACTCAGTATTTTTTTTAGGTATGTTAATATTTTTACTTAACTGTGCTTATTTTAAAAGATAATTTTGTAAAAAAATAAATAAATAAATAAAAGATAATTTTGTATAACTACACTTAAATAATAAATTAATTTACCTTTTAAAATTGAAATTGAAAATAAATTTAAAAATTACAAAATTTTAAATAAGTAAAATAAAATAAAAAAACACATAGCCAAATAAATCTGATTTAAGAAAGACACAATCAAGAGAATGAGCCTGGGTCAGTGTGGCTCAGTTGGTGAGGCATTGTCCCACAAACCAAAATGTCGCTGGTTCGATTCCTAGTCAGGCTACATGCCTGGGCTGTGGGTTCTGTCCCTAGTCGGGGTGTGAGCAGAGGGCAGCCGATCAGTGTTTTCTCTCACATTGATCTTTCTCTCCCTCACTTTCTCACTCCCTTCCCCTCTCTCTAAAATCAAAACTAAAAATTTTTAAAAAGAGAGAGAGAAGAGAAGACAAGCTACAGACTGGGAGAAAATATTTGCAAATGACATATCTAATAAAGGATATTATGTAAAATATACAAAAGAGCTTTAAAACCCAGAAATAATAACACAACAGTCCTATTTATTTAAATGCGCAAAAGATCTGAACAAAAATATATAGGTGCCAGATAAGCATGTCAAAGATGTTCAACATCATATGTCATTAGAGCATTACAAATTAAAGTATGAGATATTATCACTTACCTATAAAAATGGCAAAAATATATAAAACTAACTGACAACAAATGCTAGTGAAAATGTAGAGAAACAGAAACTCTCATGCATTGCTGTTGGGAATGCAAAATAGCACAGCCACTTTATAAGACTGTTTGGCTGTTTCTTACAAAATTAAACATAATTTTACCATATGATACATTCTCATTGTTATTTACCCAAAGTAGTAGAAAAACTATGTACACACATAAACCTGCACAGGGATGTGTGTAGCAATTTTTTCACAATTGCCAAAATGGAAAGCAACCAAGATCCCCTTTAGTAGGTGAATGGATGAATCAACTGTGATACATCTAGACAATGGAATAGTCAATGCTAAAAAGAAATGACCAATCAGGCTATGAAAACACAGGTAGAAAACCTAAAGCATATTATTAAGTTAAAAATAAATAAATAAAAAATAAAAACAGCCAAAAGCCAAGCCCTGGACCAGGTAGCTCAGTCAGTTAGTGTTGTCCCAATATGCTAAGGTTGCAAGTTCAACCCCTAGTCAGGGCACATACAAGAAGCTACAAATGAATGCATAAATAAGTGGAAAAACAAGTAAATGTTTCTCTTCCTTCCTCTCACTCTCTAAAATCAATACATTTAAAAAAATTAAAAAGCCATTCTGAAAAAACAACATACTGTACAATTGACACTCCATGACATTCTGAAAATGGCAAAATTATGGAGACTTTAAAAAGATCAGTGGTTGAGTGGATTTAAGAGTGAGGAGAGGTAAAAAGGTAGACCACAGAGGATTTTTAGGACAGTGAAAATTTCTGATTGATACCATAATGATGGATACATGTCCTTAAACATTTGCCCAAACCTTTTGAATGTATAACATCAAGAGTGACCTGTATGGGCTCTGGTGATTATAATGTGTCAGTGTAGGTTCATTGATTGTAACAAATCTTCCACTCTCCTGCAGGATGTTTGTAGTGGGAGAGAACGTTGATATGAGCAAAGGGAATATATGGAAATTCTGTAATTTGGGCTTAACATACTATGAAGCTCAAATTACTCTAAAAGCAAAATCTACTTAAAAATAAAATAAGAGGTCAAATTACTACATGTTGTGAATTTATTAGACTCATATTTTATCATATTCCTCAAAAATAACCTTTCCATTTTACATTCACACTGAAATAAACATAGTAGACTCGACTCAATGGTTTTATTTTTAAAGAGAGGAGAAGGCAGGAAGTGAGGATGGAAGAGAAACATTGATGTGCAAGAGAAACATCAATCGGCTTGCCCCAGGAATCGAAAGCTGACCCTTCTGTCTGTGGGGATGATGCCCAACCCATTAAGCCAAAACAGTCAGGGCAGATTCAATGGTTTATTTAACCCACTTATAAAAGATGTGATTGAAATCTGCTAATGAGTGATAGAAACATATGTTTTGAGCCCAATCATATTATTCTACATGTCAAAAGGGGATAGGCTGGAAGTATTTTCCCAAAGCATCTGAATAATAGAGAATCACAGCAGAAAAAAATAGACGTTTAAGTAGTATTCTGTTATCCTCAACTATTTTTTGAGTACTGGTTTTACAGATAATAATTTCTGGTGAGTGGTGAGAATGGGGAAAGAGCCAGATACTGGTAATGTATTACCTAACGTTTGCTAAAGGAGTAACATAGATCCTTGTACTGGAAACAAAATCTTATTATTACAAGTATATTCATTCATATTTTTGTCTTTCTACTCACCTATACATCTCAGACTACAGATCGTAATGTACTGAGTCATTTCTAAATATCAGTGGCTATTTTCTTCTTACTTTTATTTTTTATTAAAAACAATTTTTTTCTCTTTTAATGAGATCATAGGCTTATGCCCTGTGAAAACAAAACACACATGTTAATTTACACAACATAACCCACAAACCAGTCTCTAAATCTGGGAGACTGTCTTATTGGGAAGACATCCAGTTGCAAGGCATTTGACGTTCTTCTTGCCTGTAAATTAAGCATCTTCGATGATGTCATGACCTAGTTTAGCTTTCAAATGAAAACAAACTTTAAATGAAAATAAACTTTAAAGACAGTTAGCTACACTAGTTAATAGTCTACCACTGAGCATTGTGGTTTTCCTTGAATTGCAATTTTTATCCTTAAGATTAACTTCCTTGTCATTAAAGAAACTGCATTAAGTCCAGTTTTAATTTATCCTGTTCATTTACATAAACACAACAAGAGCAGCACATGATCACATATGACCTTTAAGTCTGCTTTGCAGGAACTTACACAAAGAACCTTTAGGGTCACCTTCAGTCTGCCCTCAGGGCACAGAAGCTGAGTCACATTCCTGCCATTCAGCCTTTCCTGTAAACACCTGTTTTTTCCAAGTTCTTCAGGTTTCCAATGTGCCTTGAGGTTCTTTCTAGCCATCTTTCAGGAAAGCAACCTTTTTTCCTTCCCTGGAAAGATTGCCATGAACTACACAATCAACCAAGGTACCAGGCTTTTTTTCTTGTGGGGTTTTATTACCTTCAAAAGTCAAACCCGGTTCCTCAGGGCTTTCTGTTATCAACCAGAGCCCAGGCACGCCTCACTTAGGAAAGACATTCCACTCAAAGTCTTGGTTTATTTTCTTCTTGTTTTTAGAGGCAGGAGTCTCTCCACAGTTCTGCGTGTCTATGAGTGCTGAGTGTCGAAACTGCCACTCCCAATCTAGGTCACCATCTTTATTGGTTTCCCAGGGCTGAGATAACAAATTGCCACACACCAGGTAGCTTTAAGCAACAGAAATTTATTCTCTTGTAGCTCTAGAGGTTACAAGTCTGACAGCAAGGTGTGGCAGAGCCACCCTCCCTCCAAAGGCTCTGGGGAAGGATCCTTTCCTGCTCTTCCATCTGGTGGCTCCTGGCATTCCATGCTTATGACAGCGTCACTGCAATCCTGGCTTCTCTCCCTGCAAGGCCTTCTTCCTGAGTCTCGCTGTCTCAAAGCTCTGTTGCCATTCTCTTCTTAGGTCACTAGTCATTCATTGGATTTAGGGTCAGCCCTAAATCCAGGATGATCTGAACTTCAGTTGCTCAATTAATTACACCTGTAAAAACTGAATTTCCAAGTAAGGTCACATTCATCACAGGTAAAGAGTATTAGGACTTGGAGGTAACGTTTGGGAGAAAAGTAATTTAACCAACTACACCCTCCAATGAAATGAAAGAAGGTTGTCCTGAAATTTCCAGAATTCAGTTTTTTTTTTTTAAATAAAAAGAAAACAGTTTCTTCTTGATATGTTATGTACAGTATTCCCCTTTATTCTATGAGAAATACATTCCAAGACCCTCAGGGGAAGCGTGAAATCTTGACTTGTACCAAATCCTCTCTACACTATGTTTTCCCCTATGCAAAGATACTTATGATAAAGTCTAAACTATTTCTGCACTTTGGGACCATTATTAAGTAAAATGAGGGTTACTTGAACACAAACACTTCAATACCATGACAGTGAATCTGATAACCAAGACAGCTGCTAAGGAACGACACATGTCCCGGGAACGGCAGAGAGGGACAGCATTTAAACCTAGGAATTGTCTATTAATGGAATCTTCCATTTCCTGAAACGGAGGAAAACAAAACAGTGGAGAAAAGGGAGACTACTGTATGTAGATTACATGTAGCTAGGAGAGAAATTGTCGTCGTAAAGTTCCCTGTATGCTAAGTGTTGTCCAACAAGTTCTTCAGGACTTTTTACTAGGTCAGAGGCAGACATATTTTTAGATATTTTAATGCATATTGTCAAACTATCCTCCACTAACCTCAAACATATCAATAGTATATGACTGTACCCACTTCATAATTTCTGCAATCTTAGATAATATTATTTGTTAATATTTGCCAATTTCATAGTTTAATGCTAGTTTGCTTATGTGCTTAATAATGATTTATGTGCCTTCTTCTGAGTGTAATAGGTCATAATTTTTAATAATAGAAAATGTTGTATCAAGATTAAGCATTACAAGCATATACAACATTGATTTATTAAAATAATTTGTATACAATTCAATCACACCTATAGAATACCTACAAAACTATATTAGTTTCTTTTTTTTTTTAATCCAGTGAAGAGCATATTTATTGTGTGCGTAACGGTGCGGGTGCACAGGTGAAGAGGTAACAGGAGGGGGCAGGGCTCTGGCTCCAGGGAAGCAGCAGAGGCGGCTTCTTGGGCGCAAGCATTTGAGCGAAGTTCTGAAGAGCTCTAACAAAATACAAGACCTCCGCGTGTGCGTTCTGGGAACTTGGGTGGCGGAGTGCTGTGGGGGGGTGGGGGGGGCGGGGGGGAGGGATCGTCCGAGAAGCGATGGAGTGCTGCCAAGAGTGCAGCAGGAGCCAGGAGTCTAGGCTGCATGCTGTGCTCCTTACCCCCAGGCCAGCGCGCAGCATCTGCAGGAGGCTCCAGGGTGTGTGCTGCCCCACGCGGGGTGGGCGGGCTTGCCTCGTCCTTGGCAGGGAGGTGCATGCGCCAACGACAACAATGGAATTGGTATGGTAATGGTGACATTTCGACTGTGAATACTGTAGACCCTGGGCTGATAGGTGAGTATCCAGTGACCAGGTAGGGATAGGGGCGGGGCTGGGGGCTGTATAGCGCCGTAGCCTCTTGGCCCGCCCCCGCCCGCACCATAGCCTCTTGGGCCACCAGCGAAGTCTATGGGAGTTATTTTAAAGGTATGTAGTATATCCTGACAAAATATTCTTATAAAAATACCTTTTCTTTTTTGGAGCGGCTCGTTCTCATTACCAAAAATATAGCACAAGATAAAAAAGGAGAAGATAATTTTAAAAACTCACACCAACAACTTATTACCATAGATAATCACAAAGAGTTTAGACCTCCAGACATTTCCCTGGACAAATTTTGGCTGCGTCTATGTAAATGAATAATTTGAACAATTCAAAATTAATTCATATTTACATACTGCATTATAATTAACTTTTAAAGCGTTTTTTAATTTAGAGTTTCTTGATAATATCCCCTGTGGGACTATTCAGATAATAAATTCCTTGTTGGAAACTCAGTAATAAAACTTTAAAATAGAGGTGGGAAATTGGTTTTTAAAAAATATTTGTGAAGACTGGTACTATAAAAAACAAAGTCATCATTTCAATCACGATATTCTGATAGCCAATTCAAGTTTCATCAATGCTTTCACCAAATCACGTGTATTTTTTGTACAGATCTTAGCTCTCTAAGCATAGAACTAAATATAGTCATTTACAATTTTATCTCAAATGCCACCTTACCCTTAAAGACTGGGGAAAGGTATGGGCTGGGTGGGGGGGGAACAATGGAGGAAGAATGGGACAACTGTAATTGAAAAACCAAAAAATAAAATTAAAAAAAAAAAAGACTGGGGAGAAATTGAGCAGGACTGAAACAGTTTAAATAGCCATCGTGAAGATGAGAGACTTTCAGATTCTAGACCGTAGGAAAAAACTGAAGTTAACACTGAAGGGAATGACCTTATTCAAATACCATGTGGACACAAAGTCAAATGTGGCTTCAATGCCAAGGATGAAACAACAATAGGGGTGGGGGTAGGGGTTAAAGAGATTATTTCTGGATTCCAGAGAGAGTTAATGGGATTAACTCTTTATAAAGGCCTCTCAAAAGCCAGCCAGGTTCATTCTGCCTGGAGGCCTTTGAAGTTGGTTGTACTGTGGAAAACTCAGATGGTTACAACTGCCTTCCAGTGCTGAGAGCCCAGGCAGCACAGAACTTCTGATCCAACAAGCATCAACGAGATGAATTATACAATCATCAGGTAAGCACACACTTGTAGGTAGATGAGTTTTTCTTTCCTTAAACAAAAAATAATTTAATTTAACTGTCAGCTGGCTTAAGACTCTCCTAGAAAATGTAATTTGCCTAGTTAACCCTTTGAGTGCCAAAGTCGCTGTGAGCGACGCTGACAAATTTTCCCAAAAGTCGCTCCCAGAG
Source organism: Furipterus horrens (assembly GCF_987537825.1). Taxonomy (NCBI): domain Eukaryota; kingdom Metazoa; phylum Chordata; class Mammalia; order Chiroptera; family Furipteridae; genus Furipterus; species Furipterus horrens. Next base: position 56,599,360 of record NW_028327172.1, on the reverse strand, counting down.
ACTCTTTTTTCCGATGGCTATAAATGTAAATAACAATGACATAATTCGTATTTTATGTTTTGTTCTTTTTTTATACCTCATGTTATATATTGATATAACTTTTTCTCATGTTGATCCAAATTTCAAATTTTTACACGTGTTCAAATACTGACATATTAATGCTGTTATAATTTTTACTTACATTTTAAACAGTCCTTTTAATTTCATTTATCTTTGCAATAATCGTCAAAACTCTATGCAGTGTGCATCATAAGGAAGCTTTTGCTAATGGACATTTTCATTGCTTCACGGTATAGCATTAGCATTTTGTTTCTAAATGTTTTTCACTGTTGATATCTACTGATATATGTCTCTAGTGTAAATGTCATTTTTGTTCATTTTTTTGGTACATTATGAAGTTGTTGTTTTTTCAAAAATTAATGCAATATTTGGCATACTTCTTGCTTGTTATCCATGTTGCTATGTGTTTTTTCAAGTTATAATCATAAGTTTTATATTTTGCCATATATGATACTTCAAAAGCCCATATTGAAGGAAAGAATTTATTTTTTCTAAAATTATTATAATAAAATAATTTAAATGCAATAAATTTTTTGCTTAATTGCATCAAAGAACGCTGCTTACAAGAGTGTATTTACTATATGTCATGAAATTTTCAGCAAATTATTATGAATACTAATGTTTTTATAGACATTTTTCATAAACACTGCATTTCTCAGCAAAATAGCCTGGTATTTCTCACATGGATTTTAGCAATTATGCATGGCACTCAAAGGGTTAATTAAAATCATGGAATTACTTTTTGTTTACTCTTGAGCTATCAAATTTTATTGTTATTACTTATAGATTTGCATAATTATTTCTTAATTTAACATTCCTGGCTATACAAATTATGATACCTAAAAGGAAAGTTCTCGATTTTGTGTAGTTTTTTATTTTGGCATAAAACCTAAAACTTAATTGAAAAACCTTGTTGTAGAACAGTAAAAATGACAGAGGCTCAAAAATAAAGAAAAGTTAACCAAATAAAATTGTAAATACTCCATAATTCTCATTTGACCCTTGACATTTAAAGGGAGAAGCAATGTGATTCATTAAAAGGTATTCACTCCACTGCACTCCAAATAATCTATATATTAGTCATTTACTCCAGGTTTAAGATTCATTCATAAAAAAGACCACATTGGAATGCATGTCTCCTTGGCCTGTTTCATTTGATTTCTAGTTTGAACCTTCTGCACAGACACCTGAGTGCACTCAGAAAGTGGCCACACTCAAGGTACTAAAGATTAACAGTCCTTTGCCTTTTTGACATTTCTTTTAAATTTCTTTTTTTAAAATGTGTTTTATTGATTATAATGTTACATTTGTCCCAATTTCCCTTCCCTCTTCTCCCCTCCACCCAGTGGCCCCCCTCCCTCCAGTTTTCCCCCCCTTTTAGACCATGTCCATTAGTTGTGCATATAGTTCTTCTCAACCTCTCTCTGTCTATTCCATTCCCTCCTACCATGCTCCTTAATTCCTATATCATCTCCCTCCCTCTCCCCATTCCCCGTCCCTGCTGACCTCCCCCCAATATGCTCCCCATACCTATAGTTCTTTTTCCACTCTCGTTGCCTGTTTAGTTTGCCTTTGTTTCAATTCCCTAGCTTCTGTTGTTGGTTTTGTGATATAGTTTTCATTTTAGTGTTCATAGTTTTGATCCTCCTTTTTCTAAACCAGTCCCTTTAACATCTCATATAACAGTGGTTTGGATCTAATGAACTCTTTCAGTTTTATTTTGTCCTGGAAACACTTTCTCTGCCCTTCTATTCTGAATGACAATTTTGCTGGATAGAGTATTCGTGGTTGTAGGTTTTGGATTTTCATTACTTTGAATATTTCTTGCCTGCAGGGTCTCCCTTGAGAAGTCAGCTGATAGTCTAATTGGGACCCCTTTGTACATGATTCTTTTCTTCTCTTTTGCTGCTTTTAAGATTCTCTCTTTATCTTTAACTTTTGACATTTTGATTATAATGTGTCTTGGAGTGGTTCTCCCTGGATCCAGTTTTTTTGGAATTCTCTGTGCTTCCTGGACCTATAAGTCTATTTCCTTCCCCAAGTTTGGAAAGTTCTGCTTTATTATATTTTCACTTAATTTTTCAATTTCTAGTTCATCTTCTTCGCCCTCTGGCAAACCAATGATTCTTATGTTGGGCCTTTTATAGCTGTCCCAGAGGTTTCTGATCCTCTCATCATTTTCCTTGCTTCCCATTTCCTCTCTCTGCACTGGTTGACTGTTTGTTCCTTCTTTGTGTTCTGGTTTGTTGATATGAACTCTGGATTTTATTTCCTCACCATCTGTCTCGTATGTGGTTTTGTTCCTTTCAGTATGAGTGTTTTTCAATTCTTTCTCATCTTTTTCCAGATCTTTTGTTAATTCTGTAAGCCACCTGATAACAATGGCCCTGAACTGAGCCTCTGACAGGTTTCTTATTTGTTCATCTGTCAGATTCTTCATCTGTTGACTGGTGAGCTGTGCCACCGGGATTTCTATAGTTGTCTGCCTCATTTTGACAGATGCGTTTTGTTTTCTTGGGCCGGCTATAGGGGGCAATGCCTGTGTACTCATCACAACCCATCAGCCGGCGCCGATCCGCAACCTTTCTCGCCGGCGCTTTGTCATCACTGCCCAGCGACCAGTGGCGATCTGCAACCTATTTCGCAGCCCTGTGGCGCTTGGTGTGGGGGCGGGGGGTGCAAGTGGGATTCACACAGTTATTCCGCTAGGAGACCGGGATCCGTCCTCCCGCCCCCTGGGCCTCACTGTTCGAGGCGATGTGGTGGCTGCTTCTCCTAGCGTTGGGGTCGCGAGCCGCCGGGGTTTGACTGCAGCCGGGATTGTTCTCCCTGCTGCTGGGATTGTTCTCCCTGCCGCTGGGATTGTTCTCCCTGCCGCTGTCCCTGGTGCGACCGCAAACAGCTTTGCCTTCTTTAACTCTTACCTGCCCAAAGGGCGCCACTGGTTTATAACTTCATACGTTGGGCTTCCATGTAGTTTTATTTTCTGGAATTTCTAGTTATCTTTTGTTTTGAAGTAGTTGTATTCCTCTCTAGTTGTAGAGGGAGGCCGAGCATGTCCGTCTAAGCCTCCATCTTGGCTGGAAGTCCCTCTTTTAAATTTCTTTGCTCTTCTTCCTCAGGTTTTTTTTCTTACATTGCGCCTTAAGTAACCAGTTGTTGCTGTATTTAAGACAGGCCCTGGTGAGATTTGGCAAAAGGAAGGATAGAATGAAAGGTAATGTGACTTTTTGAAAAGTGAAAATGTAGCATGTGAAAGGTAAACATAAATTTCACTTCAGAGGTGGGCCACTTTTCATTTATTTTGTTAAGGCAAGACAGTTACATGAGGGACATATCCCAAGTGGATTGTGATTTTCTCATTCATTTCTTTTATTTTCTCCTCAGACTTATAGCACCCCACACAGTGCAAATCTTCTGAAATACCGTAAGTGCTAAGTTATAAGAGTGAAGACTTTTGAGTTGCTGCTGTGGTCCCCATAGCTGGGACTTTGAATGTGGCCCAAAGTCTAGAAATGGCATCGACTAATGGCCAAAACCAATGGCCCAAAGAAGACATTGTGATGTTACTTGACCTCCTAGAGAATAATCTCCCACCCAATGACAGCCACACCTTCAAAACAACCCAGTCACAGATGGACTGGGAAAAAGTAGCTTTTAAACATTATTCTGGAGAGATGTGCAAACTCAAATGGTTAGAGAGTTCTAAGAAGATAAGAAAGTTTCGTACTCTGACAGAAATAGTCCTGGAAACAAAGGAACGTGTTAAAAAATCTTACAGAAGAAAAAAACTCAAGAAACATCCTGACTTGCCGAAGAAGCCGCTGACTGCTTACCTGCGCTTCTTCACGGAGAAGAGGCTCCAGTACTCCCAAATGCATCCTGAGCTCAACAACCTGGAGCTGACCAAGGTCCTGTCTAAGAAATATAAGGAACTCCCAGAGCAGATGAAGCTGAAATATATTCAAGATTTCCAGAAGGAGAAACAGGAGTTTGAGCAGAAACTGGATCAATTTAGGAAGGACCACCCTGAGATAGTCCAGAACTCCAAGACCTCTGTTGCCCCCAAAAGGAGCCCAACCAAAGCCCAAAAGAAGTTTCAGGAAAATGTGAAAGAAGTGAGATCTCCCTCAGAAAACTATTTTTATGAAAAGATAGAGTTGTGTGGAGAGCCCCAGAAGCCCCCAATGAACGAATATCACAAGTTCCACCAGGATTTGTGGTCGAGTAGGGAGCTGCAAGACCTGCCCCCGAGGGAGCGCATGGTGGAGATTGGCAGACGCTGGCAGCGCATCCCACAGAGCCAGAAGCAGCTTTACAGGAAGCAGGCCGAGGAGCTGCAGAAACAGTACCGGGTGGACCTGGATCGCTGGCTCAGGACTCTGTCTCCTGAAGAATACGCTGCTTACACAGCGAGAACCTATACTAAGCATAAGCACAAGAGCATGAATGGAGGCCCGGAGCCCAAGGTCATCAGGACAGATGTGCACTGTCCTTCAGCAAGGACTCTGCAAGAAGGGCTGGCACAGGAGCAGGGGCTGCAGGCTCCAGAGACAGAATCCTCAGAGGCCGTTGGGGGCCATTCCCATGCCTCACCGAGATCAGAAGAAAATAAGGAAGATGGGGAAAAGGCAGAAGGCAATAGCTCCTCAGACTCCAGCAGTGAGGATGAAGATAAGGACTGTGAGTCCAGCAGCTGCAGCTCCTCTTCCTCAGGGGACACCTCTGACTCAGACTCCAGCTGAGCTTTGTCCATTCCCTAAATGGTGGGACAGAGAACTTCCCAACAATAGTCCATGAGACATCTGTGTCAAATTGAAGGACTCTTCTTCCTGTCCCTTTTTATTTCTTTGCCTCTTCCTTTATTTTCCCTACTCTTCCTCAATAGAGTAGAACAGGTTGGGGAGAGGGAATTTGGGACAGTCCTCTAATATCAGGTCCATAAACCTGGGAGGAGAAGGTCCTGCTGGGAGAAGAAATGTAAGATGAGCATGTACTAGGTCTCCCTACAACCTCTGTATCACTCCTTCAGGAACTCCTTGCAATGAAGGCTCTTGAAACAAACAGGTGCCTGGGCTGTAGAGGCTACAGTGCATTAGACTGAGTAGTTCTGAAGTAAGAAGTTTTGCTTTTGGATTGTTTTGATGGTTGCCAGGTGGGAGGGGCTTTAAGAGGATGGGCAGAAAATGTGAAGGGATTAAGCACATGTGGTTGTTATAGAATAGTCATGGGGATGTAAAGTACAGCATAGAGAATATAGTCTATAATAGTCTAATAACTATGTGTAGTGTCAGATGGATGTTAGATTTATTCGGATGATCACTCATTGAGTTATGTAATGTATAATCACTGGGGTGTGTGTATACCTGAATCTAATGTAATAGGGCATGTCAACTTTAATATTTAAAAAATTATTTTAAAAAGAGTTTTGCCCTCCTCATTTTCTGTCTGCCAGAGGTTGTCTGAGGCCACCGTGAGCCTGTGGCTCTGACACTCCTGACAAAAACTGTACCTCTGGACTCTCGCACTACATCTGGTGTGAGAAAGAAGTTGGCCTTTCTGAAATGTGAGAGTGGGCAGTGTCAGGCAGGAAGGAATATTTATATATGTATATTTAATTCTTACATCTCTATGAGACTTACATCTCTGTAATTTCAAATATATATATATATTTCTTAAAGTTCACTATTTCATTTGAATAAGTGCCTCCATACAACAGAAGCTTAAATTCCTTCCTGTTGCTCCAGTGCAAGCGAATCTCATGTAACATTCAGGATTGATGGAGGGATCAATAAGTAGACAGCTATACAAAGGTACATAGATAAATAAATAGATACTTAGAAAGGTATAGACCTAGATATATACACTATTCCATTCTACTGGTCTGTCTGTGAATTCTTGTCCCAGCACCACATTGCTTTATTTGGCGTACTGATAGGATTGAAAATCTATTTAAGGTTATTTCCCTCTCATTAGCTTTTTTTTCCTGTATAGTCCTGGCTGTTTTCCATATTCTTTTAAATAAATATGAACATTGTAAAAGTAATTGTATCATTTTTATGTGAAAACCATTAAGGTTTGAGCATTTAGATAACTAGATATCTTAGTGAATTATTATTGATTTTCTAGGTAAATAATCAGTTTCTGAAAATAATGGCAACATTAACAATTTTTATACTTTCTAATTCTTTCTCTTTCTAAATGTGTTGATTGGAAATCCAGAAAATGTTAATAACAGTGATATATACTTGTCTTGCTTTTGACTTTCAAACAAATGTGTAAAGGATTTACAACTATTGAAACTATGTTGATTAAGCCCTGGTTGGTGTGGCACAGTGGATTGAGTGCTGTCTTGCAAACTGAAAAGTCGCCAGTTCCATTCCAAGTCAGGGCACAGGCCTGATTGTAGGCCAGGTCCCCATTCCCCTTTGAGGGTATGTGGTTGTTTCTCTCCCTCTCTTGCTCCCTCTTTTCCCCTCTCTCTAAGAATAAATAAAATCTTTTTTTTTAATTATGCTGATTAATATATATATTTAAAATTAATTATAACCTATTCAGAAAATGTTCATTTACTCATATTGTTCATTTTATTATATAATGTGTATTATTATCTAACAAGTCACTTCTATCATCTATCAATGAAATTTTCCTTAGGTATATTAGTATCAGGAATTGGGTTATTGTGCTACCTAGTATTAAATCCTTCTCATATTTTGTGGGGAACTGCTCCTTGTAGCTTCGGGAATTGTAGCCCAAGCCATGAGCCAGGCCCCCCAGGAAGCCTCTGAGTCTCAACAGAACACTGGAAGATAGAGGCAGACAGGACCGAAGGCCACTCAGAGGGTTTCCATCAGAATTGGATTTAAAGAATGCTTTTTATGCTTTGGAGCTTGCTCTGCTTTTCTTATCTCTTAGTTAACTATAAACAATCTCTAGCAAAGAATATATGAAACCTTGCTCCTAATGCCAGTGTGATATCAAGATGTTTAATAGACCCTGACACAGACTGGTCACTGTGCCCTCTATATTGGTATCTATAATTTGTAACTGTCAACTGTAAACCAGACACCTAAAAGATATTGATGATTTGTGAATTTTGATCTTGTATCTCCCATGCACACCCTTCTCAATAAAAAGCATGAGGGACGGAGGTCTTGCACTTTCTCCACTAGAGGGAACAGCTGCCTCCCTTACCCCCAGACGAAATACAGTGTCTTGGATAGATTTGTTCCGCTGTGATCATGAAACCTCTGCTGGACAGAGTAGTTTCCTACCAAGCCAGGGCGTTGGAGGCAGCTCAGCCTCATCTGGAACCTGACGTGGGGCCTCAATATCCCATATTGAAAAGATGACAAGAGTTTAAGCAAATTATCCAGCTTTTCTTATGCTGGGAATATAGCATTTACACAAAGCCTCTGGATATATTTATTACATTCACTCTTTCTGGTTATTTTTTATTTTTTATTTGTTGTTGACACTATTACAAATGTCCACATTTCCCAGCTCACCTTTGCCCACCTCCACCCAAGCCCAGATCACTGTCCATTCTCTTTTTCCTAATCTAGATTTGTGTTGATTTTTCCCACAGTAATAAAACTTGAGTGGGGGCAACAGGGTGAGAGACATAGGACACATTAATTATTACAATGAAGCTAAAAGATTCCCACCTCTCTTTTCCCTGGAAAAGTAAATGTATTTAGGGTAGAAAAACCAGGGAAGAAAATCTCAGGGAACCTGCCTTTAGAGACAGTTTCCAGCAGAACCCCAGTGCCAGGCTTACATTGTTGTAGCCTTGTCTTCCTGCCTGGGGAGAAAATGATTCTGAGAGGTCATCTCCAATTCCTGCTCTTAGCCCCTCAGCCCCACAGTCCCTCAGCTCCAAAGTCTCTCGGCCTTATACCCCTCTGGCCCTCAACTCCATAGCACCCCAGCCATACTTTCCTGGATCTAACGCTACCTCTGTGCCTTGCCACCTTTAGCTGTTTCTGAAAATCACTTCCTGCAGTGTTTAATGATCCTCTCCTTCTCATACCTCCTCTAATCCCTGTAGTTTTTCCTCCCAAGGAGCCACTTACAAATTATTTTGTCTGACTTAACAGTAAACTTTTCTAAGAGTCCATTAGAGATGGACAGAATACATATAGGACACAGGTCCTCTAATTCCTAATTGTAGATCACACCCAGCTCTCCTAAGGGTTTATTACTTTTCTAGATGAAACAAAGAATTCATATCTGGGACTAAAGACCTCAAGACAGCTCCAGTATACATATGTATTATCTGCAAGTCAAAGTGCAAGGTTTGGGACTTCAGAAATGACTAAAGAAAGGCAGCCACCCTTGAAGGACAGAGGGAGGAAGCAAAATGCCATAAGATTGTATCTTGACTACTCGTTACTACTAGCGAACAAATCCCTGGAGGTGAGGGGATGACTGGAGTGGTGGTCTCACACTGTGGGTTGGGGTGGGATCGATGTGGAGGGTGGAGTTCTCCCTTATTCCTCCAGTGCCAATATGGTGGGGCACTTTGGCCATCGGGACAGTCCCGATGGGAGTGGAGAAATCCAGACATCTGCGCGTCTTGAGTGGCATGGGTGGCACTCAGATGTTTTCAGAGCAGAAGCTGATTCCCTTTTTCATCCACAGCTCCACTTTGCATCCTCCACTTTGAGTCTGTGAAAGCAGAAGCAGGTGGGTGAAAAATTAGGACTCTGAAAGGAATTGTGTAATTTTCCTGGAAGTCAATTGGCTATCACCAAGACCTACAGAGGAATCCAGGTTTGGTGAGGCCCCACCAGACCACTGGCAGGCCTGGAGGGTCCCCTTATCTCCAAGGCTAAGACTTCTGAGTTAATTTTGGAATTACAAAGGGATCATTTGAAGGCATGGCCCCCCACCTCTCCCCATGGTGAGAGAAAAGCCTAGAAGGCCATGATCCCTATATCAGTCCTCTCCTCTAATTTGCAGGGACTCAAGCTGGTCTTTAAATCAGCCCCAATGCAGGCATCAACCACCACCTTGTCCAACCTCAGTGTGACCAGTGGTGTCAGCTGAGCCCATAAGCCCACAAGCCCACAGGGGCCGTCCCAAATGATCCCTTAACCAAGGCCCTTTGCACAGCCACTCTCTGGTGTCTGCTGAGCCTCACCATTCAGGTCTCAGGTGGTGAACCTGGAGAGATGGACAAGAGGTTTAGTGCTCACGGGGCTATTTGGGTTTTAAAAAGCAGTTATGTACAAGGGAGCTCCCGTAAGATGGTCAGCAGATTTCTCAACAGAAGAAACTGGCACCAAATATTCTAACTGATGGAAAGCAAGGACCTAAAGTCAAAATTACTCTACCTGGCAAGGCTATTACTTAGAATCGAAGGAGAGATACAGAGCTGTCCAAACAAGAAAAAATTGAAAGTTCATCACCATCAAACCAGTGTTGTGAGAAATGTTAAAGGGACCTCTTTAATAATAAGAAAATATATGAGTCATAAAGTGGCAATAACTACATATATATCAATAATTACTTTAAATGTGAATGGGTTAAATGAGTCATTCAAAAGACATAGGGTGGTTGAATGGATAAGAAAACAAGACCCATACCTATGCTGTGTATAAGACAACCCCTTCAGACTGAAAGACACACATAAAAAGTAAAGGGTAAAGTAGTATTTCATGCAAATAGAAATAAAAAAACAAACAAAAAGATGAGTTAGCAATATTTATATCAGACAAAACGGATGTTTTTTAAAGGGCTATAATAAATACATAAGCCTAAAAGCCCCTTACTGAAAAATATAAACACAAAACTCCAGCAAATATTCCCCCAAATGGCCATGGCCCTTGAATATACACACAAACTCAATACACACACAATTCTCCACAAGCCCTAAATATAATTACCCAGAAAAATACAAATATGCAAATATATCACCCTATACTCTATGTCCCAAATACACATATAATGCCAAACTACCTCTATGTATTTGCATATTTGTATCATACATAGCTCCACACTCCCAAATTCTCATGCAGAATTGACTCGTCCATCTCACAGAATACACAATCACACAAACACCACATAACCCAGCATATACAACATCCACCAGCAGAGACAGTCCCTGAAAATCACAAAAATACACATAAACATACAATATGCCCTGAATATGTAATGACCTTTCTACATTCTGCAAATACAAAACAAAAATATCACACACCCAAGCTAGTGAACACAAGCACGTTTAGCCATTAAAGAAACCCCTAAACACACTGGACAGGGCGTATATATGCCCCGCCCCCAAAAACAAAATACAAACACCTAACCACCAACTCCTCGAATATACATGCACTACATCTCAACACCCTCCAAATACAACTCAGTCTTACACATGCTCACACACACACACACACACACACGAAAAAACAGGCATGACCTCCCCTTAATCACAAATATCCACAGACAAAACCAACTCACATATTTGAATACATGCATACCAGATCCCCACCAACCAATTAAATATGCACAAACCCCATCTATGCTTGCAATTCCATCATTTGACAACACACTTCATTGACAAGAGTGCAGTTTGAATATAATTGCTGGTTGAGATTTTCACGTAAAACTATCAGGATGTATGTGAAAGTTTCACTCCTGTCCACTCATGTTCAATGAGTTGAGCTACTTCTTGCTAAACAGAACAATTTTCAGATTCAGAACAGAACTGCCCCAGAGCTTGAGTATTATTCAGAAAACCAGAGACACAGAATGATCCTCAGAGTTAAACAGCTTACATGCATTATTAGACCCCACTGTCGGCCCCGCAATCACTGACTGCCCTGTCCCATGCAGTCAGTTCCCAGTGGTGCCAGTTCCCCAAACACCACCGTAAGTGAGCTGTGTGTGTGTAGCGGGTGGGGCAGATATGAACAAAGACTCAGGGCACAAATAGCCCACAGCGTGAACAACAAGAGTGGGGTGATACCTAAGCGGTGAAGAGTCCAATCATACCTTACCTCCTTGTTTACATAACCCACTCTGGAGGCCGCCTGCCAGGCCCCGTGCCAGCCAGGAAAGCTGTTGGGGACCTTCCCTCCCTGCTAGCGCAAGCGCGCCCACCAAAACTACTAGCCACAACGGACACTGGGGAGCCGCCGTTGCAGCCACTGGGACAGCGCCCCGCTCCCAGTCCGCGTGTGCCTGTGTCCCGATGCAAGGCATGCTCCGCCCCGCCCCGCCCCCGCGTAAGGGAGGAAAGAAATAGAAGGGGGGCGGGTGGGGGGGGCTTCCTGCAAAGCTTCTCCAGCAAGTCCTCCCTGTGGTGGCCCCTGGTTAAGATCATGGCATGTGAAATGTGCAGTTAGGATTTTAAAATTGCAACTGCGCAATGCATGGACTTCGAGGCTCAGATTGGAAAGCTAGGACTTCGGTGGAGACAGGTTTCTGTGCATGGGGGTTGGACATGGTGGATAGAATTCTAGCTTTGTCTCCAAGTGTATACCTATCTCATGTGCAGTGCAATTCTAATACCTAGGAAAACCAGAACCTTAGGATATTAAGCCCCGTTAATGCACGGAAGTAGATTTTGTACCTTCCTGTCCCTTCTTTCTTTACCCCCACTGAGCCTAGACGTTCAGCGCTGTATGACAGCTCTCACAAATTCCATATCCTCCAAAGAGCATACGTATTTCACATGAGTGTGCAATTGTGGTCTGTGGTGGAGCCAAGATGCACGCTGAAGCCTCTTTACTCCAAGTGACCTTTCTTATAGGGAGTACCTAATAATAACCTAATAAGTTACTTGTTTTGTAGAGTTCCCAGATAAAATACAAGATGTCAGTTAAATGTAAATTTTAGAAAAGAGTGAACAAATTTACAGTAAAGGTATGTTCCATATATTGCATGGAACACAATTATTCTAAAAACTAATCCATTGTGAATTTTAAATTTAAATTCAGTCGGGTGTCCGTTATTTGTTAAAGGCGGCCACCTGGAAGGACGTACAGGAAGCAGACGACACCGGCTCTGCGGGTCAGAAGCCTGTGCTGGCGGGGGAGGAGGCGGGAGAAGACTCATCACTGCAGCTCCCGTTTTGCACAATTTGACTGTGAACTAAGCAAGGCCATTGCTTGTTTAAAATAGTACATTAAAATCATTCAAAAAGCAAAAAAAGTAAACACTGAAAAACATAATACTCTGAGAAACAAAAAGTCGTGATTTCTGGTCTTAGCCATGTAGGCTTCTCTGATGGACTGGAGCAGAGGAGACTGTTAGCCTGGGTCGGTACTTGGGGCCACAGGACTGCGTCCTAAAGAATGAGGTGCACACAGATACTGAACAGGCTGGGTCTGCTAGGTCAATCCTAGTTTCAAACACTGGGTTCTGCGTGGCACTAAGTCTCCATTATTGCTTCAGGCGATATGTTTGAGTTTTGTCCAGGAAGTGTAGCCTGAGTTGAAGTAAGCCAAGAGTCAGATAGGAAGCAGGTTGAAAGACCCAATTCAATATTAGGTTGTTGGATCAAGAACTGAAATAAAGGGAACATCAAGTCAAGTCTTCGTATGTGAATTTTAAAAATCAATGCATAAATTACATAAAGAGGCACACACCAATTTTGTTACTACTTAAACTTTGAAAGGAACTTCTGGTTCCTGCCTACTGCAGAGCCCTCCATGGAGTGTCTCCCACTCCCACCCCCACCCATGCCACCTGCCCTGCACCCCTCCCCCGCTGCGGAATGTCTGCAGTCCTACATTCTGCTGTTTAAATTCAAACACCTCTCTCCACTGGATGCTGAGCATCTGTTGGAGCAGGTCACTCTTTGGCTCTGGACTTGAACTTTCTCATTGTGGAGGCTACTGGGCAGTGGTGGTCAGTGCCCCAGCCTGCGGGGATGGCTTCTGAAGGAGGTAAGCCTGCAGGTTGAAGGGGAGGGTGTTTTAGAGACAGTGCTGTCCCTCAAAACTTGGGATTAAAATGTGACACTTCCACGGGGGAAACATAGTTTGGACTGAGGTAGAGGAAGGACAGAGCCCTTGACCTCCATGAACCTGTCACCTGGGAAGGCTGGGAGCCAGTGGAAACCTGTGACAGCACTGAGAGGTGGATCAGGATGACTCAGGGGAAGTGCCTAGGGGTACAGAGAGGATGGCAGCAGGCACTCTGATTCTTTCTAGAGGGTAGACAAGCACTTCAACGTGTGTGGGTGGGGAGCAGTGGGCTATGTCGTGGGGGTGGCATGTGGGGGAGGGTTACCGGACAGCCTTGTCCTGTCTCCTGTTCTTTAGGCACCTAGTGCTCACCCCACAATATCTTTCTAAGGGATACAAACTGACTATACTAGTCCTAATGGGGGCAGTGGAGAAGTGGTCTGAGCCATAAGTTGCCCAGTGGGGTGGACTGTGGCCGGGTCTACAGTGAAGTGTCATCCCCGAGAGCTAGGCGGGGAGATACTCCAACTGCTGCAGCCCAGGGCTTCGCTCCTCTAGTCCAGAGCTCACTGCTCCCGAGTCCAGAGAGCTGCTTGTTGTCTTGGATTCCACAGGGGCAGGGCAGCCCGGTAACTTCCACCAGGATAGGGTTTGGTCCCCTAACTTGTCCTGAATTGTTCCCCCTCCATGGAAACTCAGTTCTTCAGACCTGCTTCCTCTCATCCTGTATCTGTCTCATGGCATGCCCCCTGCCCTGCTTTTTCCTTTGAGATGAAGGGTTTGCTCATACTCCAATCACTGCTTCATAGACAGAAACAGATGTGGAGTGTGGTTGCTTTTCCACTGGGACGTCTGTAAAGGCAGATTCTTTTTAAAAAGGGGCACAGAAGCAGAAAGACGATCTTTCATATCATTAGCAGACATCCAAGGACACCTGTCCTGAGTAATTAGGGAAACTTGGTCAACATTTTCAACCCTGCTCCCACCTCCCTGTCAAAGGACCCAACATAAAGTCTGCTAAGAAGCTGGTTGGGAGGGGTGGGGGTGGTTTGGAGAACTGGCGGTTCTGCACGTCCTCACAGTTGATTCTTTCGGATGCTTCCCTCTCCCTTCCTATGGTCACATGGCCTCAGAGGCCCTGACCAGGCTGCACCCTTGTTAATGTCCCCCCAACACTACCCTCACCATCGCATGCTCCAGAGGTGGAACTGGAGCCCCTCACACTCCCTCCTCTTCCCTCTCTGCCCCAGCTTGCATTCCCAGGAAGGTTGTACCCAAGGCTCAGGGCACCCGCAGACCCCAGCGGCCCCCAGAGACCAAGGCACCCAAGGATATGACCCCTGGGGCCCTGACAGAGTACGTGGACATCATGGACAAGCTGGTGCGGCTGGCCCTTTCAGCCACGGGGGCATCAGGTAGAGAACAGGAAGAGGACAGACAGGAGTCACAGCATGAAGAGGATCAGACCCACCTGGACCCGGGTCTCTGAGCCACATTGACACGCTGTGTTCCCAGGAAGACTTTGTCATCAAGGTGGGCTGGCTCAGAGTTCTGGGGTCTATGAGATTCTAGAGGGTGGCACTCCAGGACCCAGACCTGAGTTCTGTCCAAAGAGAATGGATTAAGCTCTGTCCTTGGTTCCTGAGCTGGGTGTGTCTGTGGGTGTGAGTGTGTGTCTCTGTGTGCATGTTTTGTGTGTGGTGTGTGCTGTCTGTGTGTACATGTGGGTATGCCCTTGTGTTTGTATGTGTATATGTTCCTGTAGCTGACGACCATGAGTTGTAAAACACTCACCCTGTATAACAGGATGGGGTGGGTGTTTGCTCTTCCAGTTTTCCTCCTGGTCCTACTGACTCATGGGTTACTCTCTGCCAGGGTGCTCACAGCCTCTTCCTTCTGTCCCAGATGGAGGAGGTGATCCACCCCCAATTTCTGGCGCACGTGCTTTCCCCAGAAACACAGTTGGATTTCTTGGCCCTCACTGAGGACTTGTTGGAGCAGGAGAAAGGACTCACTGCTGTCCAGGTGAGCCAGGGGTTGGAGGGAACTTAGGAAGATGGCATGGGAACTCTAGGTGAGCCATGGGAGGGGCAGACCACAGGTGATTTAGAGAAGAAAGGAGCCCTAGGTTAGACAGGGAGGGAGAGACTCCAGGTAGATTTGGGGTATGGGACCCCAGGTGAGCCATGGAAGGGAGCACCTCTGTAAACCAGGTCAGGGAGTAACCCAGAACAGGGGTGCACATGACTATTCAGCCCACCGCTGCCTGTAGGCATGGCATGCCGAGGGGCCAGCTCTGGAGTGAGGGCAGTGTGGGGCGACAAGAAGGAGAGGAGGAGAGGATGGACAGAATGGGGAGGAAAGAACACAAATCTGGGAATATGTCACAGGAGGACTGCAGAGAGCCACATGTTTGTTTTGAATTTAAGTCACGATATCACCCTCTTGCCCTCCTCCCCAATGCCATTGTTCCATCACCCATGCATCTCCTTCTCTCACACACGTGTGCAGAACCAGTCACTGTCCCCCTCTTCCTCCCAGCTGGTGGAGAAACAATTCCTGGCCTTGAAGGAGGAGGAGGGTGTGCAGGCACCCCTGAGTCACAGTGCACCCCAATTGGACTCAAGTCCTTCTGGGTCTGTGGCCGGCCAAGACACCCAGAGGCATGACCATGGCCCTCAGCTGGGGGTCAGTGACAAAGCCTGCCCACCAGAGACTGACTTCAAGGGCTACCAAGGGTGCAGTCAAGCAGACACCCACCTGTCCCAGCCCAAAGCCTTTGCTGTCTCTCCGGGATGTCAGGAGTACCCACCACCGCGGGCTCGGTGCCTCTCTTTGCTCCCCAAGGTCACAGGCGCACTTCCATTCCCAGAGAGATCTGTCCTTCTGGGGAGGCTTGCAGGCCAGCGGGCAGGTCCAGTGAGCATGAGGAGGACCTCCCCCGCCTGCCCTTCCTCTGGGCCTCCCCTAACAGCCTGCTGCCCTCTGCACTCTCTCTGAGTCCTGTCCCTGCCTCGGGCCTTGCCCGCCCTGGTGGTCGGGGGCCCTGGGGAGCTGTGCAGTCCCAGCCTCAAAAGAGAAAGTGTGACCAATCTGCCACAGGGAGTGGGAGGAAGCGGCACTGCAGCCAGTGCAGAGCAGCGGTGCGTCGCCCCGCTGCCAGACCCCGGGGGGCACAGCCTGGATGTGACCTGGCTGCCCCCAGAGGGCTGCTCCTGGCTGTTCTACTGACATGGAGGGGACATGGAGGGACCATGAGCGTGGGGTGGGCCTGGGGTAGGAGCAGCACCATGGGGCATTGCATGTCGATTACAAATAAAGATGGTTTTGTGTGAAAATGCTCTAGTGGCTATTGTCTCCACATTGGGGTCTGTGCTGCTCCCTGGAGAGGGGACCTGAGAGGAAGGAAGGATGCGGGAGGTCATGGGTACTATGGATCCACAGGTGACCCTTCAGTCCCTCCTTCCAGACTGACAGGGACTCCTTCCTACTGCTCCTGGGAGCACAGAACTCTCTAATTTCCAGGGACCCTTCCCGTCACTTCTACTCCCAAAGCCAGTCTGGCCTCCCAGAAGCAGCCAGACAAGGGGCTGAGCGATCTCAGCTCTTCTATAGTTTCCTTTCCTGACCAGGTAGGAAAAGGCTTGGCCTCAGGGGACAGGCTGTCTGCCTCTGTCTCTCATGGCAGAAGTATCCTCTAGTCCATTGGTTCTCAACCTGTGGGTCACGACCCCTTTGGGGGTGGAACGACCCTTTCACAGGGGTTGCCTAAGACCATAGGAAAACACATATATAATTACATATTGTTTTTGTGATTAATCACTATGCTTTAATTATATTCAGTTTGTAACAATGAAAATACATCCTGCATATCAGATATTTAAATTATGGTTCATAACTAACAAAATTACAGTTACGAAGTAGCAACAAAAATAATTTTATGGCTGGGGGTCATGGCAACATGAGGAACTGTATTAAAGGGTCGCGGCATTAGGAAGGCTGAGAACCACTGCCCTAGTCTCAGTGAGATAACTGGAAGTGGAGGGTGGTGGAAGCAGTGAGGATGGAACAAGGGTGTGACAAGAGAGTAATGGGACACCTGTTCACTTTCTGTGTGTACATGAAAAATGGCAGGAAGTGGGGAATACGCCATGTCCCTGTGGGATTTCTGTGTGGAAAAATCTTGTCCGTCTGAGGGAGGAGGACCCATCTGCTGTGGCTGGGGGACTGGGCTCGGGAGCAACGGATCTCCAAGACACGCCATAACTTCTGTTTCTTCTCTCACAACCATGGCTGGACTCTTGCATGAATAGATGCTGACAGAAATTTATGTTTGCACAGAAAACAATCCCTACTAATAAACTGTGACCTCGTTTTACAAGCACAGCACAACCAGCAGGGGCTGTAGGGGGCAAGGTGTGTGCCTCAGGGCTGGTGAGAGCTGGAGATCCAGGCTGAGTGAGGGAGTCCTCAGTTGCCCTGCTGTGGCCACGGGTACAGACTCCACAATCAAAACAGGGGATCCAAACCCTGGATATAAGAGTGAACTGAGCAATCAGTGAGCTATGGGAGCTGAGCCAGAGAGGAGAAGCCCTGTCTCCAGAACTCCCTGGCCCCAGCACCAGGAGGATGCTCTGATCACATGTGGCCATGCCCTGGCCTCGATCCCCTTCCCTCTCTGCCAATGCCTCATCCCCATGTTTAAGTTCTGAGTCCTTCCCTGGGCCCAGGTTGTGTAGGGAAGGCTGGACACCTCTGAGCATGGCCCCGCCCAGCATGCAAAGCTGTGGCCCAGGGTGGTGGTCCAGCAGCAGCGACAGGATGGGGCTAAGGCTGTCCAACTCCAAAGGTGGGTTGGCCCTCTGCTGCTCCCCCCCCCCCCAAAATATTTTGGGCGAGAACAGACTCATGTCAGGGCCCTCACCTCTCATGTAATCGCAGGTCAGCCCATAGGCACTCCTCTGCTGTCTTCCCTCCTCCTGTGTGTTGAGCAGCTCCCATGTCGCCCAGCCCCGATGGCAGTTTGCAAAGGAGACTTCTCACCGTGGCCACGCTTTCCCCAGCTGCTTCCCCTCCCTGTCCTGCTGGGCCTCAGCACAGGCTCAGAGGCCAGTGTGTGTTGTGGGGGTGGTGCAGAAGCTGCCATGTGCACACCCAGTGTGTCCTTGCCTAGGGTGGCAGGCACTGGTTGCAAATGTGGTGGGTGATGGACAGAGCCTGGACACTCCGTTCACTAGTGTGAATTCATCCTGTGACTACTCTGCTTGCCGAGTCTTCATGGTGAAACAGGGTAGCATCCCCCTCTCAGGGTTGTTGGGAACACTGAGTGAGTGCTGTTGGAAGGGGACTTACTCGCTCCACCCCTGTGTGTGCTGGGCCCTCAGCAACTGTCATCAGGTTCACACCTGGCCTCTGCAGCACCTGTCCTCACTCACCTGCCTATCTCTGCCTTTGAGTCCTTGTTTGGATGAACAGTTCCCAGGAGGAGGCAGAACTTGGGCTGCCCACACCCTCTGAGGCCTGTGAACCCTGAAATCTCCCTGGAACCTGCACAGTGGGGCCGACTGAGGTCCATCGCTGCTTCAACCCTGGGCAAGTCCAGCTCCATGGGCTACATGGGATCCTGTAGAGATTTTCACATTAGTCTTTGGCAAATACTAGGGTAGGTCCAATGGGGGGAAAAAAAGGAAAA
Organism: Furipterus horrens; assembly: GCF_987537825.1. Lineage (NCBI taxonomy): Eukaryota > Metazoa > Chordata > Mammalia > Chiroptera > Furipteridae > Furipterus > Furipterus horrens. The sequence goes on along the minus strand of NW_028327172.1, from coordinate 56,580,694 downwards.
ATATTTCTCATTTTCATTGTAGCCAACCTTCTTTACTACAGAAAAACAAACTTGAAATGACACTTGGTGAGGACAATGTAGAAGGTAGAAATCAGGAAGGACTTAGTAGTGACTGAAGTAGAATCTGTGAAAACAACAATGTCATTCCATCAAACCACTGTGAAAATGATGATGCTCGTAAAGGGAAGGCACTAGGCAATGCCTGGTGCTCCACTTCCTTGTAGCTCATTGGTTCTCCACAGAGCCTGGGAGAGAGTAACATTTCACCCATTTTTCTGTGAGGAAAGTGGGTTCAGGAAGGTCAGGGAACTGAGTACAGAGCACACACTAGGAACTGGAGCAACGTGGTCAGCACCACGCAGGTTTGGCTTCAGAGCCCTCCTCCTCCTTCAAGAAGAATAACTCCCTTCAAAGAAGCCATGGCATCCTGGGAAAATTCCAGTGATACAGGGATAAGAATTGTCACCACCCTCATGGAGGAGGGGTGTCACAGGCCAAGGAAAGTAAGTGGACTCTAAAAGCTGAAACAGCCCTCAGCTTACAACCAGGAAAAACTTCAGTCTGAAAACCTTAAGGAACTGAATTCTGCCAGTGCCTCAAATGAGCAGGAGATAGATTCACCTAGAGCTTCTGGAAAGGAACACATCTACCAACACCTTGATTTTAGTCCAGTTAGAACTACACCAGACTTCTGACCCCAAACCCTCTAAGATAATAAATTTGTGTTCTTTTAAGCCACTAATTTTGTGGTAAATTATTATGGCAGAAATAGAAAATGAATACAAACCTAGAGAAAGACTTGCACATGTGCCCTGTAAAAATGCAGCAGGAATTTTAGTATTAGCAGATCAATCTGAAGTAAGAAATGATGATTAAAGTCATTAATGTATACTTTATAATGCTCATGAGATGCAATATTATAGAAAATATTAATAAAATACACACAACAGAAGACTTTCAGGAAAATAATTTTATTTTGAAAAGGAATTTACAAAAGACATGATAATTCTATTTCTTATAACATTTAAAAACCTGCCAAAAAAGAAAACTTACTGTATTAAAATATTTTAAAATAATATTCCCCTCAGCCCTAGCTAAGTATAGTGGGTAAAAGGGTTTTGGACAGGTGCGACATGCCCTGCACACCTTCCTCAAAAAAAAAAAAAAAAAAAAAAAAAAAAAGCCATTTCTTTTCCTAATGTGAGACATTGAAAAATTAATCCCTTTTGTCATATAGTAGTTGTGTGTTCAATTATGCCTTTTAACCCTGTTGCCAAATCTGTTGCCTCCAGAATATGACAAGAATGCCAGCTTGTCCAACAGTGCCAGCCAAAACCAAACATGCTGCTGCCTGGGGACAACCAGCTGACCTGGACTCTGCAAAATCCTTCCCCATGTGGGAAGGCCACCCTCCCCTCCACCCCCACTCTTTTTAGAAATTCCTAGACCCAAGGTTAGGTAGGACGACGACCATGTTCAGCTTGAAGCAGCTAGGAAAACACGAGAACTTCGCCCATTGTCCTCTATAAAATAAAGGGTCTTAAGTCTAAGAAGGGGAATTATACAGGGGCTTCATTCCATAAGGACCTGGAAAAGTTTTGGTCCTAAGGTCACAATATTGCCCTTTAAACACCCAGGACTCAAGGATTTGAATCCCCAAATAAAATCAGTGGGGAATGTTAGAGGGTATTTTTCAGATGTCCAGCCAATAGGGTAATTAGCTGAACTTGGGTCCCGGACTCAGGACCCCCGCAGTTGCATGCTCCGACCAAGCAGGACAGGGAACTTAACCTAACTGTTATTCCTTTGAGCAGTGACCTATTCCTTTCAGCAATGACTTGGGGAATAGCAGTGACCTTTTCCTTTGAGCAATGACCTGGGGAATAGTGGAAAATTTTTGTGTATACAAGCTGTATTTCTGTCCAAGTTCCTGCCCCTGCAGGCACAAGAATGCACCTGAAATGCTTTATAAGCCCCCCAATCCCTAAGGTCGGGGCCATCCAGTTAAGTCCGGCTTGTGGACGGGTGGGCAGTCGCTGGCCAGTTAATAAAGGCTCTTTAAATTCTAATTTGGTTGTCTACAACAGTTTGGTTTTTGCACTTTCTACACAACAGTAGGTAAGCCAGTCTCATTTCTCCTAGACACTGGGGCCATGCACTCAGTACTACCAGAATATTTGGGATCTTTGTCCCCTTCCTCCATCTCTATTGTATGAGTAGACGGAACACACCATCCACCTAACAGTACCCCTCCTTTAACCTGCATGCTAGACCAACAATCCTTTCCGCACCCCTTTTGAGTCATCCCCTCCTGCCCAGTTCCTCTACTAGGCAGAGACATCCTAACTAAACTCCATGCTATCATACATCTTCCAGCAATCCTCACTCCACAGACACCTTGGCAACTGGCTACGGTCCTGCTACTCTACCTGTGGATCTCTGCGCTCTCTAATGTAACCCCCACACTGCCCAAGCTTGCACAAGTAAATCTTGTAGTCTGGGACATCGACCACCCATCAGTAGCAAAACATCATCCACCAGTGCAAGTCTCTTTAAAACACCCAAATAACTATCCCATCAAACAACAATACCCACTAACCCCTCAGGCGTTGCTAGGTCTGAAACCAGTGGTAGTAGACAGGCTATTTGCCGCAGGTCTCCTACGGGTCACTAACTCCCCTGCCAACACCCCCATCTTAGCAGTTAAAAAACCTAAGGGCTCCTATGGGCTGGTACAGGAGCTTTGAGCAGTCAATGGGGAGGCAAGCATCCCCATCACACCTACAGTCCCCAGTCCTTATAGCCTCTGTCAGGACTCCCGCCAACAACTCATTTCCCACTTCTAGACCGAAAAGATGCTTTTTTCACTATTCCCCTCTCCCAATTCCCAAAACCTTTTGACCTCTACGTGGACACATCCAGTTACCCAGGAAAAAAGACAACTTACATGGACTGTTTTTTCCCAGGGATTTCAAGACAGCCCCCACTCTTTTGGTCAGGCCCTGGCTGCAGACCTCGCCCATTTAGAGCTAGCCCCCAGCACCCTCCTGCAATATGTGGATGACCTGCTACTTTGCAGCCCATCCTTCGAGCCTCTCAAAGTCACAGGGTCGCCCTACTGAATTTTCTTGCCACCAAGGGCTACTGAGTCTCGAGGGACAAAGGGCAGTTTTCTCAAATCAAGGTCACCTGTTTAGGGTTACTCCTCATCCCCCCCCCCCACACACACACAAAGCCATTTCGGCCCGCAGAGAGGAACTGATCAAAAGCACCCCCTTCCCCCAGTATAAGCTAGAGTTCCTCTCCTTCCTCAGCTTGGCCAACTATTTCTGAGCGTGGGTCCCCGATTTAGGTCTTACAGCCAAGCCTCTATAGGGCCACCTCTGGAAAACTTCACGAGCCATAGGCCCTTGTCCTTCCCCTTAGCTGCTTTGGAGAGGCCCCGGGCCCAGCCCCTGCTATTGCCCCAACTATAACACCCTTATCTTTTCCTTCTCTAAACCGACAGTCCGGACGGCTATGCCTTTGGTCTCTGAGCACAGGATATGGACCTGAGACCAGGGCAGTTGCCTATTTCTCCAAACCATCACATTCTCCTTTTCTGGGATGGCCTGCGTGCCTAAGACCTCTCCCTGCAGCGGCTACTCTTGTGCAAGAATCCTTAAAACTTGTTCCCTATGCTGCCGTTGAGGTCTTCTCTTCCCACCTTGTCTCTTCTCTCTGAAGTCATCAGGCCGTAAGTAATTCATCTCCATCACGCCTCCAGTTCCTGCATGCCTTCCTTTTACAAAACCCTCAAGTATCCCTTCTCAAGTCTCCCCTTTCACTCACCCCGGCATCACTCCTTCCTCTCCTGCTGCCTATGAACACCTGACTCTCGGCACAGCTGCTTGGATAAAGTAGATCATTTTCTCCATCCCTCCCCAAATATACAGGGCTCTTCCCTGTCTCCTGCAGTGCCTAACTGGTTCATCGATGGCAGCTCTCTTAAAGATCCCTGCCCAAGAGCAGGATGTGCCACCATCACGCTTGAGACTACACTTGAGTCAGGACCCCTACCCCCAGGTACAACCTCTCAGCAAGCAGAATTAATAGCATTAACACCAGGCCCTAGTCCGGGCCAATGGAATAGAGGTCAACATCTACATGGATTCCAAATAATGCTTATCACGTCATTCATTCCCATAGCCCCATCTGGCAAGAACGAAATACCTCACTTCTAAATACTCACCAATTATTAACAAGAATCTAATTCTCAAACTTTCACAGGCTGCCCCGTTACACCCCCCCCCCCCAAAAAAAGCAGCCATCATCTATTGTAAGCGTCATCAACATGATCAGGGACCTATAGCACAGGGAAATAATTGGCCTGATCACTTGGTCAGCTCCATCACTGCTTCCCACCCCCACCCTAGCCCTGGAAAAAACTTTCCTTTCTCTGGTGCCTTGATTGGTGTTCTCTGTGCTCTCACTCACCCCCAGACTAACAGTGGCCAGTGTCTAGGCCATTCTCCCATCCCTACATGTGGCATATCAGTGGCAAATTGTGCACCACAACGTGGTTTCATTCCCTGCTTCAAGAAGCAAAGAAACAAGGTAAAATCTAAGAGATATGTATTTTAAATACACTCAGAATTTTAATTCAAACTATAAAATTGTGATTATATAAATTATTATTTTAAAAGCTAAGAATATTGCTCACATTTCTGAGAGCTTATTTGTCAGTTTTCACTGGGAAGCTGGTGTTGTTATCATCATCTCCATTTTACAGACCAGGAAACCAGACGAGTCACTCAGGTAAAGCTGGGACTTGTCTTAGGCTCTGCATCCACCGAGTCTCAGAGAAGTGGGGTAAAATTCCCAAGGTGAATAACAAGTGAGTACAAACTGAGAACTACATTACTTTCATTCTTTTTTTGATAATGATGTTTTTCTTATTTTTCTATCACAGTTGTCTCCTTTCCCCCCCCCCCGGTGCTCCCCCCTATCCCACCCCCGCAGTCAATGTCCACCCTGTTGTCCATGTCCGTGGGTCATTCATACTAGTTCCTTGACTTGTGCAGGGGCCGTGCTAATCTTCCCTGTAGTGTTCCAGTTTTCGTGTATGTGCTTCCAAAGGCAGCATGAGATTTCTTATCTAGCAGCTTTCCCCACTACATCTCTCCAATTTCATATGGGAGTTCTGACTCGCTTTAGTAATTACCTACAGAAACACTCACTAGGAAATATAAACATGCTCTCGTCATCTTAAAAACAGTAAGCAAACTCACATTGAGAGAGGGCTTACCGTGTTTCAGGCCCTCTGCTGGGTGCTCTGTGTTCTGTATTTTATGTCATCATCACAATATACGCTCGGGGGGAAGCTATGTCAATATTTCCACTTTTTAGGTAAGGACTCTGAGGCTCTGAGAGGTGAAATGACTTACCTGAGGTCATGCAGCAAGATGTGGCCCAAACTCCATTGGGACCCAGGTCAGTGTGAAGCTCTCAAGCCTTTGCACTGAACCCCAGTGCTGCATAGGAATGAGTGCTGCTTTTCCTTGACTTCACTTTACCAGTGTCCCAGGCTGCCTCCACTCATGATCATTAAGAGGTGACGGATGTAATGCAGCCTGTTGTACCTGGGAGTTATTCTTAGCAAGTTCCTGCATAAATCCCTCTTCTCCTATGTTAGGAAGGAGTCTGCTTCCTCGATGCATTTTCTGGTTGGCATGGTGTTTTATGGTCTCCTTGATGTGCTGTGAGGTCAACCAGGAGGCTCTCGGAACCTGTCGAGATGGACGTGGGTCCCTCAATCAGTAGTTTGAAAACACTCTCCTTGCCTTTCGTAGGCTGCCATTCATTAGGTGATCCGAGAGACAACCAGATTCCTTTCTGACCAAGCAAACGTCTTTGGTTTATCCTCTATGTTCAATTCGAAAGTAGTTGAAAACAATCTTTGGTTTCTTTACCATGTTTCCAAAGATGTTTTAATTGATGGATAGAGGTTGAGAACTCAATAATGTCCAGAGAATGGAGAGGATGACTCCTAAGCTCATGTTCACATTCTCGACGTTGGTAACCAGCTTCAATGAAGTTCACTTGCTCTCTACCTTAAGAAGAGAAAATGAGTGTGCGGGTTACTTTTGCAAGGATACTTGGATTTTCCATTTGGGACCAACCGAAGTGACTTTTGCATCACAGAGACCTCTGCTGTCATCCACGCCAGACATTACTAAGAGATCATGGCACTGTGGCCTGCTCAGAGCAGCTGTGACCTTAAAATCCTTCCCAGGGGAGGGCTCCAGGCAGCCTCTGCCACTCATCAAACTTGGATTAGAGATGAAATCTATTTGTGGAGTGTAGCAGGGTGCCGCTTTTTTGTCCTTTTTTAGTTTAGGCATCTGTGTTTTCCTACTGCACAGCCTGGATATGGGCCAAACTGGATTGACTTAAGATACTCAAGGCATCTGATAGGAAGACAAATTCCTAAACAGTGAGAAATGAAGGCTGAGGGGGGTGATTTGTGGAAGGTCACACAGCTAGTAAGTGAGGCAAGAGATTTAGTAGATTTGGGAGTCAGATAGACCCAGCTTCACGTCCTGGCTAGGCCATTCCCTCCTTTAGTGATGCTGTGCAGGTCTTTTCAAATCCCTGAGCCTAAAATGCCTCATCTATAAATTTGGAATAGAATGCTACCTACCTCACTGAACGATGGTAAGGAATAAAATGAGATACTGCCTATGGAATGCCTAGGAGAGGGCCTGGCAGGTAGAGAAATTGCCTAATAAATGTTAGCCATTATTTGTACAGGTTTAAAAAAAATCTTATGCACAAAACACTTAATATACATTGTTATGAAATGGGACAACTTTGTGAGGAGCTGCCACTACTCCCATTTTACAGATCATCGGATGGAGACTCAGAAATAAGATCTTTCCCAGCATCATACAGAAAGTAAATAGAAGAGGTAAAATTCAAATGGCAGATATGGAAGGCACAAATCCCCGCTTCCTCAAAGTCTTATTTAGATACCTCTATCTCAATGAGATGTAGCACGACTGTTCTTTAACAAGTTCAACCTCTTCCCGCGTGTCTGTTGTCCCACACCTTGCTTTGTGCTTCTCTCTGAAGCACTCTTTGCTTTCCCTCTCACTTTCTTGCTCTATAATCTATTTATTTACTATGCATATATTTTATTGCCTCACTCTTACTTGACAAGAGCAGGGAATTTAATTTTGTTAACTGCTGTTTTCGCTGGACTGAACACCATGCCTCACACATAGTAAGTGCTCAGTAGATATTTGCCGAATAAATGCATGAATTCTACCTCGCTCAAAAGATTGTTTTGTACCGTACCACGTCCTCAGTGTTTTATAATTAGAGCTATCACTTGCTGAATGTCTAGTGAGGCTGTCCGGCCTCCAACGCCCCGGCTCGGTTGGAAACTCCCTGTCCAGCAGAGGTTTCATGGCCATGGCAGAACAACACATTTATCCAGGACACTGTATTTTGTCTGAACGGATGGGAGGTGGCTAATCTCTTTAGGGGAGAAGAGCAGAGAACTTCCATCTCCCCTGCCTTTTAGTGAGGAAGGGGGTTTGGGAAATACAACGTCAAGACTTACGAATCATCAATTAGCTTTCAGACGCTTGGGTTACAGCTGACAGTTACTGATTACAGATGTCAATATAGAGAACACAGTGGCCAGGCTGTGTCAGGGCTCTGCTAAACATCCTGATGCCATGCTGACATCAGGTGCAAGGCTTCATACATTTTTAGCTACAGATGGATTATAGTTAACTAAGCAATAAGAAAATCGGAGCAAACTCTAAAGCAGTGGTTCTCAACCTACCTAATGCTGTGACCCTTTAATACAGTTCCTCATGTTGTGGTGACCCCCAACCATAAAATTATTTTCATTGCTACTTCATAACTGTAATTTTGCTACTGTTATGAATCGTAATGTAAATATCTGATAAGCAGGATGTTTTTTCGTTGTTACAAATTGAACATAATTGAAGCATAGTGATTAATCACAAAAACAGTATGTAATTATGTGTGTGTTTTCCGATGGTCTTAGGCCACCCCTGTGAAAAGGCCGTTCGACCTCCAAAGGGGTCGCGACCCACAGGTTGAGAACCACTGTTCTAAAGCATCATATGCATTCTTCAAACCCAAGTGCCATGGGAACCCTCTGAGTGGCCTTCGGTCCAGTCTGGCACATGGCCTTTCGGTTTTCCGCTGAGACAGAGAGGCCTCCCTGGGGAGGCGGTGGGGTGCAGCTCACGGCTTGCGCTACAATTCCTGAAACCACAAAGAGTGGTCCCCTACAGCCTACCGTGCTTTAGGCATCATGGAGGCATCATCATAATAATGATGCTTAATTTGACCTTAACCTACCGTGGAAGGTGTAATTATTCAGGCTTTGCTGTTAAGGAAACTAACAGTCTGCAGGGTTACGTAACTCAGTGCCCGTCCAAGAGTTAGGAAGGGGAGTCATATCTAGGTCAGCTGCACGTGAACACATGCTCTCCTTCCCCGGCCAACGTCAAATTACAAAACCTGGCTTCATTCAGTCTCAGCAGCTGTTCATGATTATCAGCCTAGGACCAGCATTTTTGTTGGAGAACCGTACCCCTCTTTAGCTCAAAAACCTCATCACGCCTCATGAGTGGACTCTATTACATACATATTCCCAATTGTAGCTCACCAAAACCTACAGAAAGAGAATCCTCAAGGTGAGAGGAAGTTGCGGGGAGTCCATGTATCTAATTCTTCATAAGAACCGAGGTGATTGCTATGATCAGGCTAACCTGGGAGAAATAATGGGGTTCATCTACTCATCCATCCATCTTTTTCCTCATCTTTAAAATGAGGAAAATACCAATACCCAGCTTATGTGGTTTCTTTTAAAGGTTAAATGAGGACATATGCTTACAACAGTGCCTGCCATGTTGTAAAAGCTAAGGAAGACTTATACCTCGGTACTTCCTCTGGGCTTGGCTCTCTTCTGTTACCAGGGACACAGCAGAGATAGACAGACAAAGGCCTGGCCCTCCTGGTGCTGACCATGTATCTGAAATGAGCACAAATTTTGGCATTGGACAAAACTGCATTAAACTCCTGCCCTTGCCACTTACACTCAGCTATGAAGATGAACAGACTACTGAACTTTTCTGGATCCATTGCTCAAATGTGAAGTGGGGTTAATAAAATTATTATTAAGTAACAAAAGTGTTTTGCAAGACACTGAGGCTCAGAGAGGGAAAACAACTTGCGTGAGGTCACACAGCTAGTAAGTGGCCAACCTGGAATTTGAACCCATGTCTAATAGACTCTGGGTTACCCACCATGTGACATGGCTTCCCACAGAGAGAGGTGGCTGAAAAGCTCACAGGGAAAAGGTGGAAAGGATCATAAACCCAGCGAAGGCTTCACCCACCTGGTGAAAACCTGCAAACTGAAGCGCATTACACCGTGGCCTTGTGGAAACTCTCCTGCGACAGAAAGACCTCCAGACTTACCTCATTTCCTTTAGCTTCACAAAGAACCAGGCTTGCCGAGTCTTCCTGCAACACAGGAATTTGGAGAGGCCCTTGGAGAGATGAGCTTTCTCCAATCTCACCAGGCAAAAAAGGATTTGGGACACATAAAAGGCAGCAGTATTTATTTCATGAAGAGGTAATGGCAAGCCATTTGGAGGGAGTGGTGGCAGAAAGATGAAAAGGTCACAACACAGTTGGAAGCCCATTTCCTTCAGAGTGGCCAACAGCAACCAAAGAGGCAAAAATGAGAAAATATTGCAATGGGTGCCCCTGAATCACAAATTATCCAGAAGATAGTACACTGCATTGCTCACCACCTTAAACAGTTTTGAAAAAATGGTTATGATATCTTTTAAAGGCATAATGATAGATGAAACCCAATAACATGTCTTGTGTGTGTGCGTGTAATTGCATTTCTTTTGTTCTAGTGTTCTGTGTTAATCACTTCTTTGAGCTGATGTAGTTGACAGTGGCTAGGCTGAGCCTACATAATGCAGAGTGAAGTACATGCCCCTCCTCCCTGGGTAACTTGTACTTGGTCGTACTATTGATGTCTGCTGTGCTGCAGAAGGGGCTCTGGAAATCTGGATGCTGATTCGAGGCAGACTGATGGGGGCAAAAAAAAAAAAAAAAAAAAGGCTTCAAATCTGGGAGGAGAGAAACCAGGAGGACCATGAAGATGGGAAGGATGTGGGGGAACTGTGTGTTCCCCCTGAAAGAGGGGCCCACGGGAACAGGACAGGATTTCTACAATCCTCAGCCTTCAGACCCCTGTGGGAGATTCACAGTGTATGGTATCCTGTTCGAGGCTGTGCGACTCTTGAGACCAAGCGATCTCCACTTCGGCCGAGCTCCACTTTTCTCAGTTTCTGACCATAGCATAACACTTTTTAAGCTCTGACTCCTTAGAGAAAGCTTGCAGAAATAGGACTTCTAAGGGATAAAACTAGGCAGAGTTGTTAATCATTGTAACTAAGAATGTAACATAAACACACATGATTATTAGCTCAATTATTTTAAATGAAATGATTTGTGAACTTGGTTAAGTAATATCAGATTAGGCAATCTTCTGATTTTTTCAATATTTTTTCCCCCATTTTAACTGGTTTACTATTGAGTTTAGGATTCATGCACACAACCCATTGGACTCCTAAGAGATGAATTCAGTTTTGGATCCATTACTCACTTCTGTAGACTGAGTAAATACACCAGTGTGTGGATCAGATATGGCAGGTTTATATCCTGGAACCCTCACTTTCTAGAGGTGCAACTTCGGGAAAGCTCTGAACCTCTCTATTTAAGCTTCAGTTTTCTCACCTATGGACTGAGAACGATAATAATGGGACCTCTTTTATTGGCTTGTGGAGATTAATTGAAATAATGCAGATAAAAAGCATAGCAGGGGCTGGCAGAAGGCAAGTTCTTAATAAATGTTGGTTATCGTCATTATTCCCATCATCAGAAGGAAGGGGTTGAGATTCAAAGGTGAACTGTCAAACTTTCTTCTAGTCTTAGGGATGCTTGAGAAAAGCTGGACTCTGTGTTATCAGTGCATTCATAGAGATAAGCGATGGTCTTGCTGGGGATGGCTGTAGGCTGACCACTGTCCCAACGATGTCCCTGAGCACACCGTTCTTGGTTGCTGGGTTTATTTATTACATAACCTATAGCTGATGGAGTGCAGTTTCTTAAGGATGGGAGCATAGCCTGCACCGCTCCAAGAACTCTGTCACTAGTGAGGTATTCCAAGCCGAGGGACCCAAAACCCTGAAGCTTTCCTCTGGATGGACCAAAATGGGGACTCGGCAGCTTCTGCTCCCTGGGATCTCAGCAGGACAGCCTGCATATCTTCAATGATGAAAATCCACTAGTGACAAAATATAGGAAAGTGCAGCTTCCTCTTCTCACCACTGAAACTCACCAGAAGGTCATATGTTCTTTGTTGCAGAAAGGGAATATCCACCCAAAAACATAGTCAAAGTTCTGAAGGTGACTTTTCAGACATCTCTGGGAGGAGACCCACAGATGCACAAGATTTTAAGTCCTAGCCTGAGCAGCACACTTCAGGCTTGGTTTTTCTCTGGATGACACCACCGAATTAGAAAACCCTCATCAAATCTGGACCCAGAAAGAGAACTAAGGAAGTAGACACCAAAACGACCAATGGAAATCTCCAGAAACCAGCAAGGGCCAACACTGACCTCAACAGACACTTCTCCATAGAGGACATACGGATGGCCAAAGACGTATGGAAAAATGGTCATTGTCACTAATCATCAGAAAAGTGCAAGTTAAAAACCACAATGAGATATCGTCTCACAGTTGTCAGATGGCTACCATCACTAAATCAACAAACGAGTGCTCACGAGGATGTGGAGAAAAGGGAATCCTCGTGCACTGCTGGTGGGGATGCAGACTGGTGCAGTCACTGCGGAAATCAGAGTGCAGTTTTTCAAGAAATTATAAATGAAACTGCCTGATGACCCCATGCTTTCACTTCTGAGAATATATCCAAAGAAACCCATTGCAAATTATTTACAATAACCAAGATTTGGAAGCAGCCCACGTGCCCATCAACAGATGAGTACATAAAAAACAAGTAGTACGTTTATACAAAGGAACACTACTTGGCTGTAAAAAGAAAAGAAAGAAAGAAAGAAAAAGGGGGAACAAAGGAAGTCTTACCTACTGTGACATCACGGATGGGCCTGGAGGGCACTATGCTGAGTGAAAAAGCCAGTCATTAAAGACAAATGCCATATGATGTCACTTATATGTGAAATCTAATGAACAAAATGAACAAAATAGAAACAGACTCAGAGATACAGAGAACGGACTGAGAACTCTCAGAAAGGAGGCAGGTTGGGAGGCTGGGTTAAAAAGGAAAAGGGATTAATTAAGCAAAAACAAACAAACAGAAGGGGCACAGACAACAGCATGGTGATCGCCAGGGGGAAAAGGGGATGGGGAGGCGGAAGAGGGCAAAGTGTGTCCACGGTGGTGAAAGGAGTCTTGACTTTCGGCGGTGAGCACAGAATACAGCGTGCAGATGATGTATTATATAGAGTTGTGCACTTGAACCCCGTATGGTTTTATTAACCAACGGCTTCCCAATAAATTCATTTTTGTAAAAAAAGGAACAAAAGAGAAAAAGGAAAAATGAACGTGTGGCATAGAAACTTCACATCTGAGGTGACGGGATCTCTATATCTGTCACATTCTAATACATTCTTTTAGAGACTGGAAACATCAACTAGGTCACTCTCTAGGTCCAAAGAACATTCATTTGCCTTTCTGTCACGGGACAATTAAGAAAAACTACCAGACAATTCAGACCGAGATGCAGCGCACCGGGCTGGTTCTGAGTGGCAGGCTTCCCAGCTCACACGGCACGCTAAGCTGCAGGTCTGACCCAGACGGAGCCCTGTAAGGGCTGCCTGTGCCCGCCCTGCTCCGCTGCTGTTGCCCTGGGAACCAGCACCGTGCCTGGCACACAGAACACGCATGCACAGACTTGAATAATGTGAATGAGTCCTAGCATGTGTTTTGTTTTAGAAATATTTATTCAAAAACAGGTAACAGAATAGTAAAGAAATACATCCCACAGTACTTAAAGAAATCACTACAAAACGTATCATTTCATTAAGGTGCAATTAAAATATTCAAAATGGCACATATCTCTATTATTTCAAGCCAGTATAACAGATTTGACATTTTTTAAAACCTAGCTTACTTAAGTCTTTAATAAGTCCAAAGTTTCTTCTCTTTGCTTTTATTTGCTTTAGCCCATATCTAAATTTTTAGCTTTGCAAGTTAGGGATTCCCCATGGAGTTGTATGATCGATTTACTATATTGTGGCCTTAACATACTTACTTTATTTGTCCAAGTTTTACTTTTCCCCAGTGTAAACTGAAATAACGCCACTAATCTTGCAAAAGATGCTGCATATAATGTACATCAGGTACTCAGCATGCAACGAATATTCTATAATTAATATCTTACAAACCTAACCGCTACTCATTTGTTCCCGATAAATCCCTGTCCTATTTATTTCCAGACAGTGTTCCAGCTTGTGAAAATCTTCTAGAATTTTAATTTCCTTACCTGTAATTCCCCTAGGTCTGTTATCTGTATATTGGGTAAACTCTTCAAAGCCATTAATAAGAACGTTTGAACGGCACAGAAGCCTCATAGTACACCATTCAAGGCTGAAGAGTGGGTTCACGATCTTATTCAATGCTCTTTGGATACATCTACTAGCAAGAATTAATTACGGAGTCATTTACCTATACTGTCATCTAATTGATCACTTTTTACTCATTCATGAAGATTTTAAGGCTTTCTTAACTAAAGACATTCTAAGTTGAATACATTCTATGGATTTACTAATCTTTGGGTATATATTGGTAGTTTTATTACGAATGAAGTCAGCCTACAAGAAGAAGATACACCAAGACAAGTTTGCAAGTTGAAATGCAAAATAATATTAACAATAGCTCCCCAGAAACCAAACCAAGAAAGTTATAGTCTATAACGTGCTAGAGATTGTTTTAGGAGGGAGAGGAAGATGGGGAGCCAAGAGCTGAGTGAGTGCTTGCTATTGGCAAGAGACAAAAATGCTAACCCTTCAAAAGAGAAACATCTATTTACATAAACTGGTTAGCTAAACAATACGAGGAAAGTCCAACCAGCCATTTCTTAATCTCTGCAGCAGAAATGAGTATCTTCCTAAGTGTGGGGGAGGAATTCTCGTCACCATTAGACAAGTCAGTAGTTTCACTTGTTATCTGATGACAGTATGCAGACAGGAAACTGTCCCATTTCTAGCTGTAGAGCAAACTCGATACCTAAACTCTTCCTCTGCAACAAAACACAGAAATGCTGAATAAGATGTAAGAAGTAATCTATTAAATGAGTAGGAGAACTTCCAAGAAAGTAAGCGGAAATCCTGAGGGCCAAAATGGAAGGGACTGAAAAGGAGAGAGAGAAGCTGTGAGCTGACATTCTAGCTATTCTAGCTGGCCTGGCACAATTTGCCAATCTCATCATCAACCTACGGGTTTAAGCTTTAACAGCTATAAGGGAACTCATGTAACCTTGGACTTGCAAAAGGCAGCAAGTGGGAATTAAATGCCCCTCCCACAAAGCCCTCTGTAAACAGGAGGCAAGTCGAGGATGACCCCTCAGTGAAAGGGGAAGTCAAGAGAACACTCTGCCACTAGGACAGGAAGATGATGAGGAAAACTGTCTGCCCTGGCCTGCGGGTCTCCACATTACTCTTGAGGTCTGGAAACTCTGAAGCTGCGAAATTAAAAGTAATCGTGGTCCTTTGTCGGTCACAGCCCTGGGAATATGACATAAGGAGACACAAAACTTACCCAGAAGGCGCTGTTCTTAACACATCACTCAAGATTAGTACAGAGAAAGCCCTACTGAAAATAAGCTCCTCTTTCAAAAATGCAAAATACCTGCCTACACAGTCTACCCAATATAAGAATCAACACGTACAGATGACAGGAAATTGATTCAATAGAGCTATTTGAGACACTATAAAGGACGGAGAAAGTCATTACTGACCTAAAAGGAACTGGAAAGTTAAAACAACAACTAGGCACCCTGAAACAACAGGCAGATCTGAAGAATGGTACACAGCTAGAAATTAAAAGCAACCCAATGAATAATTTTAGGAGATTATATAAACAGCTGACTAGATAATTCATGAACTAGAAAACAGATAAAAAGGCATCACAGAAACATAAGGAACAGGAAACACAGAGCGCTTAAAAGAGAAAGAGAAAAGAATGAGTAGGTCCAATAAACATTTTTAAAAAATAGTAACCATACTATGTGTCTTTGAAATGTGTTCTCCATAACAACTTTTTATTCAGTAACCTCGCATGATTTTGCTATTGAAAATCCAAACATACTTCTGAAACACTAACTTGTTTTCAACATTGCTTATTTTTAAGGTACTTTGACCGTGATATATAGAGATGGTTACTGTTTTGAAGGGGTTTTCTTCCTTTTACATATGAACATTAAATATCTTTCATTCACACATAAAATCTGGGGAACACATAAGGAAAGGCCCCCTCAAAACTAGCAGGACGTTTGTTGCACTCATACTAGAGGAAAAGCTGCCAGCGACGCTCTCGCTTTCCTGCTGCCTCTGTTTCAGCTGAAGCATAAGTTAAGAGTTCTACTAAAAATGATACAGTGTGTACTTGAGAAGAAAAAAATAGCTGTTTAGCCAAGAAACGGAGCATGAGTGACAATTATTTCTCAAGTGTGCAACAACAGATGTTCCTTGAGACCCTTATAGTATCTCTAAATATCTGAAGTGAGAAGTTCACATTTTTTTTAAAGAAGCACAGTAGGTAGTTTGCTTAGTTACAGAGTAATACCATATATTCAACGTATGTGGGTGGGTTAGAGATAAAGGCCAACATATAACTTCTGAAGGTTGAATTCAAGAGTGATTCATATGCTGAATATCACACCCAAGTTTTCCACCCTGGGAAAGGTCGGCTGAGGTTTTTGGGGTCCATGGCCTGTTGTAGGAGTAAGTTGACTCGTCCAGCCACACTGAGCACAGTTCCTTCCTCCACTCTTTGAGCTTCTCTGGTATTCTCATCAAGGGATCCGCAGGAACTTTGTTGAAACTGGGCAATTTCACTAATGACAAGCACACAAAGGCATTAATGAGGTAGATCATTTCAGAGGGCCTCGGGAAAGAGAAAATCTGAACAACTGACATTCTTCCTAAAATACTGCTCACCTGAGACTGTTTGCATTCCTGGTCATCTGCATTCAGAGTGAAGTGGAGCTCAGTTTCCTTCCCAGCCTCTGCTGTGAGTACAAAGCTTTCAAAGGGTTCATGGGCCAGTCAAAGAGACGATCATACAGGAGGACCTAGATAGGAGAACATACATGTTAGAAGAACAAAATGCAACTTGATGATGTATTTAGTAACAGTAGGAACACTATTATAAAACTAATAGAGGCCAGTCATATGGTAGTTGATTGGGGGAAGGGATGAACTTACTGCACAGGCTTCTTGTTTCCTTATGGAGGAACCTACAGTAGTATGATGCTCTGGGCTTCTTATCCCATTCTGAATGAATTCATTCCCATGCCACGGTTGGGGGCAGTGACATCCCTTGACTCATGTTTCCTTACACGGTGAAACTAATCTAGTAAAAGGAGATAAGCACTAGTCACTTTCCTTCTTCTCTCACCCTGTCCTGGGTAAGGGCATTTACTTTGCAGGCCCAATTCTAACTCACGAGGCTAGGCTAGGCTATGAGTTTGACAGCACTGGCAACCCTATTTGGACCTCACTCCTAAGTCTTGTTCTCCAAGAGTTTTCATAGTAATAACCTGACATTTTGACCTCTATCCTATTCCCATTCCCAAAGCTCTTCTTCTTTTTTTTTTTTTTTTTCTCAATTACTTCTAACTTTGAGTGAAGAGAAAAAGGTCTAATTTATTGAAAGCTCATCAAAACCCAAGAGCTAGTGCTGTGGTTGGCATTTTAAGTTATGCATAGAGAAAAATTTTAATAGCAAATAACTGGTATGGCAAGAGCAAGTGGCTTTACATCATAAATTTTAGTAAGTGATGTCATGCGGGATTTATGACCTTGACAATTCAGAACAGCTAACTCCCTCTGACGTTTATAAGTATCAACATTTTAAAAAATATGTCTTAGCAAGTGCTTACCATGCAGGTCTTGATAAAAACTGAAGACTCAATTCTAGGCATGAGGGACGTTGCAGGATATTCCAGCATTATAAAGTTAGAACACTTTTTTACTGATGGCTTTACTGTGTTTCTCAGCAGGTCTTCAGGCTGAGAGTGTACAATGTATTTAGCATTACATGTTTAATGTACTGAATCAGCAGTACCAAAGTCTGGTATCTGTTTATGCGGTTCTGACTGTCCTCCAGGCCCATTAAAAAATGTGGAGGGACCGACTGTGAATATAAGTGGTTTGTCCATAAGTTCAGGGCCCCTGTGTGATTTCAAGTTGAACACTGGCATGGCTTTAGTTTTCAGAGATCCAAACCAGTTTCACCGCCAAAGGAAGGAATCTTTTATTAATCGACTAATGAAAAGGAATGAAGGCCTCGATTATAAAGAGACTATATGGTCTTCTTGGGTTGAAGCAGAGAAACACCACAAAGTATTTCCAACCCAAGGACTTATGTTAGGAATCATATATGCAAACTCTAAAATCAAGAAGGAAGTGATCTGAAAAATATACTGCAGTCTGCCTGTTAGGACAGAAGTGACTGAGAGAAGACAACACAGGAACATAGACCCATTAAGCGAGCGCACGGTGTCTCAGTCCCGGCGCTGTGCATATTTTGGGGCTGGACTGTAGGGAATGGTGAAAGCTGAAGTTACGAAAGGAAGGCCAACTCACTTGGCCCGGATCAGGTATTTGCAAGGTCTTGCCTGACTGAATACGTCTGCAACATGTAGCCTTTTGATGACCAAGGCTGGGGCCATGGGGGCTGGAAAGAAAGCAGGAGCAGGGAACATCCTGACTACTAGATAAGAGCAGGAGCTACTTGCAAGATAATCTGAGAACACTCCACCTACAGCTTTCTCAGGAGTTTCTCATCATTTCGTTTCTTAGAAATTTCTCTTGTTAGTTCTACCTCCTGACTGCTGATGTCAGTAGCTGATGTAATGAAACATTATAAATAAACTTGGTGGACTCAGGCCTGCGTCACTGTCTCTCCATCCGAGGGCAATGGACCACCTGACCCCCGCTTTGCATTAATCTTGTGTCTTGTGTCTGTGTTTTACTTTTAATCTCCAGGTCGACCCCCTCTCTGGTACCTTAGGTTTCAACATCAAGCTGCGTGGGTCGCGGCCCCGGACCCCTCACGGTTGCGAGGGCTGCCCCGTACACAGGACATTTAGCGGCCTCCTTGGCCAAAACCAGCTAAATGTCCAGCATATCCTCTTCACCCCTCTGCCCCATTAGGAAAATCAAAATTGTCTCTAGAGATTGCCAACTATCCTCTAGGAGACACAACTGCCCTTGGATAAGAACCTTTGAGTCAAAGAGAGAGATTTCCTTAGTGGAACTGATTAACATCTTGGAGGATACAATGGTCTGTAATGAAGAAAAAGCCAGATGAGACAAAGGTGCTGAGAGGGAAAGGGAAACACACCTGAGTCAAAGCGCTCTTAAAAGAGGGATTTGGTGAGCAAGGAGATGTTTTCACTGATATTCTATCAGAAACAGTGACTGTGGCCCAGTGAAACCTAAGAGGGGAAAAGCAATGAATACAAGAGAGAGGCCTGGAATGGCATCCGCAGGACTGGGACCCCTGCGGCCACTGAGAAGCAGTGTCCTAAAGCTGAAGATGCACAGCCTCCATTTGGCAAACTACTCAAAAAGATTGGAACAATCAAATGATTGCAGGGAATTTGGACATTCATGGAGGGAACATTGGGTACCTCAGTGTAAAATACACAAATCACGAGACGGTGACCTTTTCAGTCACGCAGTACTGCAGGTGGAGATGCAAGTCACTTCTCAGGCTCAAAACGCTCCAGAAGTTTCCATCTCACTCAGCAAAATCTAAAGTCCTTACAATGCCGCAGGAACCCCTCGGTGACCTGGCCTCTGTTACTTCTCTCACTTGATATCCTATGACTATCGAAAGAATGAGGCTCAGGAGCAGTCCGACATTTGAGTCCTTGAAGAAACGACCCTCCAGCAGCAAGTGTTCACTTAGCACACAGTTCCTAAAGGAAGCCCAGATCTACTCAGGCGTGAAAGACCCTTCTGCCTGATAGTGAGCAGAGGAAAATACTGGGGAATCTTTTAAACTTCTTTGGATCTTAAACTAATTTGAAAAGTTTGGACTTTTTACCTTAAACACAAAAAGGCAAGACAATTTGACTTTAGACTTTCATTTCTATATTATGGAGACATCCAGGTTATCATTTACTCTTACTGCAGAATCAATGGCAAACTGTAATAAATAGTATGTAGTGACATAAGTGAGATGGAAAAAAGAAGAGGGAATGCATTATATTCAGCCTTGGGAACAGCAAAGCCTCGTATTTAAACTGTCAACATACTATTGGGATCCTTTTCAGCACCCCCTTTCTAGCAAAAATTTATAGTGCCACCAGCACTCCCAAGATCTATAAAGAAGCCTTTGGTTCATAAGGGT
This sequence comes from Furipterus horrens, assembly GCF_987537825.1. NCBI lineage: Eukaryota > Metazoa > Chordata > Mammalia > Chiroptera > Furipteridae > Furipterus > Furipterus horrens. The sequence goes on along the minus strand of NW_028327172.1, from coordinate 56,560,964 downwards.
GGACACAGGACCATCCTAACAGACTGTTCATTTCACTCTACACAGGATACAGCTCCACCCTTGGTACCTGATCAGAGGCTTAGTGGTTAATGCCAGTGAATTAAACACAACGATTCTCAACTCTGGCTGCACAGTGGGAGAGCATTTAAAATATGTCAGTGTTCCTGCAGCATCCCTAAAAATTTGGTTTGCATTTGGTCAGCATCAATATTTTTTAAAGACAGTACAGGTGACACTGAAGTCCAGCCAGGCCCAGCACCACCAGGTTGAAGGAACAAAAACCTAAAGAATGTAAGGAAGTGAGCATGCCCGACCTCCACCGGCCATGTTTCCCTGAGGAGGAAGACTCCTCACCTCTTGCTGCACATACCTTTTCCCAGGATGGTCAATGACTGCCTTAGGGACACAGTTCCTGCTGGGTAGAGCCAGGGTCAGAAACACTGGAAATTTCACGACTGACGTCCCTTTCTGCCCTATTTAACATGAGGTAGAGAGCCTAATGGAGTGTGTGTGACCTGCAGGTTCAAACCCCCACTGGGTGACCGTCCCAAGGCTAGGACAGCAGAGAGGCCCAGACGCAAGCCAGTGTGGCCCTCATGCCTCAAGCACGTGCCTCCACTAACAACGCGCTGACTTTGAAGTCCATGTGTCTGACTACACGGTTCTGAACCTGGCAGAGGAAAAGGAGATAACTTCAATTCTCTCAGTCCTGCAATGGACTCCATTCTGAAGACAATGAATACCAAAAGAAGGGTCTGAGATGCAGAGGTGCTGATTTGCATATTAAAGAGTAGAGATTGCTTATTCTGCTCTAACACTGTGAGAGACCTGAGGGAACCGCAGGCATTCCAAACCACTCTTTACTGATGTGTGCACCCCCGCCCTCCTGCTGCTGGGCACCGGCCCACCACATTAAAATGAAGCACGGTGCCTCAAATCAGTGTCTTGTTGACAAGATACAGTCCATCAGGTAGAGGAATAAAGAGTTCCTTGTCGTATACTTTACCTCTACAATGGTTAACAGGGTTTCCCGAGAGCTTCTCTTAACCTCCGTGGTTATCTCACAGCATCTACAACCACATTATAAATATGGCCTTTGTTACACACCAATGTTTTCACATCTATCTGTCTGACTGTCTAGCTATCTAGCTGGCTAGCTTCATGTGGGGTATACTCACACCATTCTTGATAATAACTTCCAAATTAATATCTCAAAGAGTGTAGTACTCGGCAGAGTGGGCTTTCAGTAGAATTTTCTAAAGTGAATACAAATATATGTCTAAATGAAACAGAATAGAGAACCCAGAAATAAACCCACACTTATATGCTTACTCAGTCCATAGCAGAGGAGGCAAGGGTACACAACGGGGAAAGAGAGCCTCTTCAACGGTGTTGGGAAAACTGGACAGATATAGGTGAGAAACTAAAACTGGACAACGTTTTTACGCCATACACAATAATAAACTCAAAATGGGTTAAAGACTTAAATGTAAGACCTAAAGGCCATCAAAACTCCTAGAAGAAAACATAGGCAGTAACCTCTTTGACATCAGCCCTAGCAATATTTTCTTCAGATGTGTCTCCCCAAGCAACAGCAAGAGCTGTTAGATGGACCTAAAGGGGATTATACTAGTGAAATAAGTCAGACAAAGAAAGACGTGTACGCTATGATTTCACTTCTATGTGGGATCTAAAATAAAAAACAAAATCAACAAAAGAAGTCAGAAACAGACTCATAGATGCAGAGAACAGACTAATGGTTGCCATGGGGTGGGGCTGGGAGATGAATGAAAAGGTGGAAGGGATTAAGGAATACAAAGTTTCAGTTATAAAATAAATAAGTCACAGGGATGTCATATACAACACAGGGAATATAGTCAATAATCTTGTAATAATTTTGTATGGTGACCTATGGCGACTAGATTATGATCGATCTAGTATGGTACCTAAGTGTCGAATCCCTATGTCGTACAGCACCTAAGATTAATGTAATATGGGATGTCAACTATACTTTAATTAAAATATCTGTAAATATAATAATACAATACTACAAAATACTTCTTTCAGTCATTCACTATGGTAATTATTACTTTACTTTGACTAGGCTCTGCCCCAGTAAAAGTTGAGTATATAGACCTATGGTGGGAAAGCTATGGGGCACTGCAGATTCCTTTCAGCAGACATTAGAAGTGGACCATAAGCTCCTTTGGGGAGGCATATAAGCCCAACTATGAGCGCCCAATAGGAGTTTCAGCAGTAAAAAGGAAGAGTTAGCTAGAACAGAGGTACTAAGGGCAAAGGTGGGATGCTTCCAGAAGAAGTTGGGAAGGACAGTACATATGATATACTGGAGGAGGTCCCAGGTTATCTGAACGAAGGGGAAATGGTTATGATTTTCACCCAGGGTCTGTTCCTTAGTACTGGCAAAGCACCGAGATGTAATTCTCACAAGGAATTCTATAATTTATAGAAATTGACTATCCAAATAATTATTGTGACATCAAGAATCATCGTCTTTACCTTACGTTACATCACTCACCTTCTGAAGACACCTTCAACACCAGTAATGCCCATCCCATTCACAATATCTCCGCTAAGTCTAAAAGGGCCATTTCAGGAGTAAGAAGGATTTTATCCTCTTCAAAAGCAACTTCTAAGTGAAAATTACATTGAGGTTAGGAGGTTCCATAGCTAACTGACTTTCTTCCTAACTGGCACATAAACCTTGTAGAGTCACCAAATAACTCGTCACCTATATACCCTCAGTACTACACTGCACGCTAGTTTATTCTATTTCTGCTTGGCCTGACTGACTTCCTCATCCCTACCACTGTTTAGAAGGTCCGCCTCAAATAAAACACACACGAACTACTTCTGGACAGAATTGGAGAAATCTTGATTAAAAGGTGATTTTAAAAATGAAGTAGTTGCAGTTAGAATTCAAAATGCAGAGGATATATCGATATATAGAGTCATTTTATATTCATAAAATCCTTCATCTCTTTCCAAGGTAATTCAATTTTACTCGCTCTTAGCAAATCATTTATGCAGATTATACTGTATAGTTTCTAATTTCTGAAAACTACACCTTCTTAGAAATCTGAAATTCCACATTGTAATCAAACCTCTTCTCCTGCACACTTATTAAACAGTCTTCAAACTCATTGAGAGTTATAGTCTTTTGGCCTCTCCTCCTTCTCTTCTCAGCTCAGAGTACAGACTGCATGGTTGATTGCTCTCACTCTACCTGGGAAATCCATGCCCCACCACACCTCTCATTTCAAACTAAAACTTAAGCGACTTATGTCTTTTGTATTTAAAATAAAGAGGTTTCAGGGACAACCAAAAATGGAGGAATAGCACTGAATTAAAGCACCATTCAGCAGAGGCCACAGACCCGACCTGTGGCTGATTCGCGATGTAGGCCCTGACTTAGAAACCAAGGCCCTAGGGCTCCGGACACGATGCAGCTCAGGGTCAGAGCATGCAACGGTCAGCATGGCTTACACCGCATCTGCAGGTGACCTGCTCCTGCTCAGCAGACCACATTCCACCTGAAGGCCAGGCTGAGCACCTTAAAATAATTACATGCTTTTCAAGAGTAATTACATTAGCTAATGACATCGTATACTCCTGCCATATTACTATTTAAAAGGAACTAAAGGACTTGATGATATTTTTTGTTTGCTTAGAGGAACACAACGACAAATCTCATTCTTATTTCAAAGTAGTAAGACTTTGAATGGGAAGCTATGATTCTGAAAAGAAAAAGCAATATCATTATTAAAGCACGCGGAGAAAGATGCGGATAAGTGAAGGCGTATAACCAAAAATGACAGCAGCTTATAGTGATTGTACAGACACAGCAAGAGAGTGATGGATTACGTGCAAGGCATTCCATGGAGGAAACGGAAGCCTTTTCGCTTTTAACTCCAAGGGCACAGTGAGTAACTAACACCATTTGAAAACACTTTTGACCCGAAAAACTCTCAGTTATTCAGTTAAAAGACTTGCTTCTATACAATTCTCTGCAATGGAAGATTACCCAGAGAAATCAAATAATGAAGTCAGTGCAGTCATTTATTATCAGTTGCACCAAAGGGTATTAAGTGGAAAAGCAGAGGGGGTTGAAGCTATTAGATAAAAATTAAGTTTTGGATCATGTGTGAACTGGAATCATCAGGACCTTCATATCTGTAATTACAGAATCGCTAGTGATCTTAAAGATATTTACATATGGGTTCCAAAATTAACATATCCCCACAGGAAGCAACACAGCCGGAAGTGAAGGCTCGTTCTTTACACGCGTACTTCTCTGAGTGGCATCAAAGTTTGCTAAGATAATAGAAGCATCACAAAGTGCCTCAATACTTCTGACCAGCTGAGGTCTCCTACTCCTGATGGTATGTATTATTTCCTTTGCAGCCTGGATTGGAACCAGTTAATGAAAATAAAAACAAAAAGCAATGCATAACTACATATTCAAAACTTCAAATTATCAGTTATAATAAAAAAGAAAAACAGTGTATGTACACATGTAGACAAGAAAGCACTATAATCCCTCAGATCCCCGTATGAATGGATTATAGAAAGATGTAATAATTTGGGCATGGCTGCCTTTTAAATCTATTTTTTATTTGCTCAGTGCTGTGAAAAAAAAAGAAAGGTAAAGTATTATTGGTATCTCCTTTGCTTTTATTGAGAATGAATACAATGCTTTCCAGGGGAAAATTTTTTTCATTCCATTTACAAAAGTAATTCACTGTAAAAATTCCAGAAAGGCATAAAGAAGAAGACAGCCCAGGGGCGGAACCCACCTGTGATCACATCACTTTTAACTGTTTTTCGAACCCCCCAATCTAGCATTTTGGGTACTTTCCAATGGCAATGGCAAAGAAATAGGAAAAGACTGACCTAAATTCTCTCCTTAGAAAATGGAATCATTAGAGCTAACTAAGAAAAACTGTGTGTACTTGAACCCATGTGAACTAGGAGCACTGAGCCAAGAGCTAGGGGTATAAAGAAGTGTGCATAACCCATGACAAGGACAGATTTGTGTCAAAGCTTTTAATGCACAGGGTAAAATACTGGGTTGAAATAGACAACTTGCCTTCATCATGCCATTAACTTCAGAAACACCCGAACTTTCAAGCCAGAGGGAACAACGATGAAATGTCCCCATAGCATGCCCTTCCTCACTTAACAGGCATTGATGTAAGTTTCAAGGGCTTTACAGAAGAAACTATACGATCTTCTTGCAGTGCACAAAGAGCACATCCATCCAGCCCCGGCTCTCGCGGAACTTTTACTGTGTATTTTGCATTGAATAATTACAGAAAAACAGAAAAGCCATCAGATGGTATAGAACTACAAAACCATACATGATATATACACATAAGTTAAATTAAAAAGGCAGAAAAAGGCAAAATTCTAAAGATTATAGAAAAATGAACTTACTTTTTTTTCACGTTATTTGTTGTGTTTATTGTTTTACTTTTCATCTTGAAATGAGTTTGTGCAGCCCTGACGGACCCGTGTGGCTAGGTGGTTGGGCATTGTCCCCCAAAGTGAAAGGTCTTCCATTTGATTCCCGGTCAGGTCACATGTCTGGGTTGCAGGTTCCATCCCCAGCCGGGCTGCATTCCAGAGGCAACGGATGGATGTTTCTCTCCCTTTTTCCTTCCCTTCATCTCTCTCTAAAAATAAATACAAATCTTCACAAACCAAGTTTGTGCATTTCAAAAGCTTTCGTAGGCAACCCAAGACAAAATAGACTACCTAAAGCATTTAGTTAACTTTATTCCCTACTTACACTAAAATAATCAGACCAAAGGCAGGCCTGAATAAAAGATTTAACTGTATCAATTCTATTGCTATGAGAGTTATATTAATTATAACTCTTTTGTATTTAATTTCAACACTTATCCCTTTTCATCTACAATACCAACAAATCAGAAAAGCAAAACAAAACAAAAAGCTAACATCCCTACAGTCTACAATGAGCTTAGAACCAAGGCATAATTTCATGCTTTGGGTTCCATGTATCTGTATATACACAGTCAGTGTGTATCTGTACATCTTGTCATGTATAGACACTTAGTTACCTGTCTCTGGTCTGAATGCTCTCTTCCCTCATGAGGCCCACTTCCTCTTTGGCATTCTTCAGGAGAATCTGTTACCAAACTCGGAGGATTTCGTGTATTGTCGTTTTCACTTCTGTGGTACTGAATATCTGAGAACCATGCTAATGAGAGAAATGCCTTCCGCTTTCCATTTCCTTTTGCTTTTATTTTTGACACTGTTACAGATGCACCCCCATGGTCCCCAGTGTTGCCCACCTGCACTCAGACCTCCCTCTACCCCCCCTCCCGGCCTTCCCCACACTGTTGTCTGTGATGGGCTGCCCCTATCGCTGCTTTCTCCATCATCACTTACAGTCAATGCCACCGCCTTCAGGAAAACGCAGTCATGTATGTCATATTTACAGATTCTAAAGGCATCTAATCACGCAGGTCAAAGGACTACTTACACTAATGTTTAACTCATTGAGGAATCAGCTCAATTACATGAAGCGCAGCCTTTTCTGGACTTTGGAAAAACTCTGATACAGTTTACATTTGTACAGAGCTATGTAAAAACAAAGGGCTCTGTACAATTTAGAGATAATTACATTATGCCTTTCATGTTACACTTACTTAGTGAGGTAACTATTTCCAAAATTAGTTAAACTAAAGAACTAAGAGGGAGAAACGTGAAGGTGGAAACGGGTTGGGGTTCTGAAGTCCTAATATTTCCTGAGGAGTGGTTGGACTACAAATGAAGAGCAAAGGCTGACGGGCACATTCCTCAATCAGCTGGTTTTGTAGACTAATGAATGGAGAAATTATCACAAACTATCAGAGTAGTTGCTGGTGCAAAGCAAAGGACAGCCCATTGGAGCTCATTTTCCAAAAATGCTCCTTCTTTTGTAGCATTCTGTGTCATTGTGCCCTAAAGATGCATAGAGCTGGCGCAATAATAACATACAGAAGAGTGAAATCATACCTTATTTGGTTTTGAAATAAATTTGGCCTTGATGGAAAGATCAAGTGTATTCGTGCCCCACAACTGTTTTAAGGGCTGTGAGAAAATTTTATGTTTTGTAGGTCGGTCTTCCTGAGGACTGCGGAGTTTTAAAGCAGGTTTCTGCTAACCAATCTCCACGAACCTTCACACATTCTGTGTATGTAAGTTTTAGGTTGGGACCATTGTGTATACGAAAAGCAAACTCTCACGATGTCACTCATTATCAGGACTATATGAAAGTCTCCTAGGGGAAGGAACCAGGTTCCACTGAATTGCATAAAAGTTTCCTAAGATCATAGAAGCATCACAAAGTACCTCAATCCTTCTGACCAGCTGAGGTGAGGTCTCCTACTCCTCTTGATATGTATTATTTTGCTTGCAGCCTCCCCTCGATTCGATCCAATTAAAAACTAACAAAACCAAAACAATGCATAAGGAAATATCCAACAATTCAACTTTTTCAGTTATAATAACAAAAGAAAGAAAAAAGGTTGTATGCCTACATGTACATACGAAGGGACTATAATCCCTCAGATCCAAACAAAACAGTCTATGAAGGAAATAGAAAAACATGTAATAATCTCGGCATGGCTACCTTTTAAGTCTACTTTTTATTTCCTCCGTGCTGTGAAAAAAAAAATGTGAAATATTCTCGGTATCTCCTGTGCTTTGACAAACCGGCCTGCACAGAGGCCTGGGGCCTTTACCCCAGAAGCAGTGGGCACACGTGCAGCTTGCAGGTTCTGTCTGGTTCGGGTGCTTCCTCAGAGCCATCTGCCTGACTCTCTGGGACAGTGAAGTCTTCCTCCTGCTCACCCACGTTTTCCCTGTTCTCCACACAAGCCCACTGGTGGCTACGCCTGCAAAGGGAAGGGAGGGTCCCCAGGAAAAACCACAGGGCCTGAGGGATCCTGAAACAGTTTCAGGCATGTGGGAACCCAGCATGGAGGCCCCGGGGGGAGGTACCTGCGGGATGGCCACGGAGGAGAGGGAGGCGCCTGGACAACCAGGGGCCAAGGGTGGGTCAGCGGCATTATGGTCTCGGTGTTGGCTCCCCTGTACCCAGGGTGAGGGGCTGGGGCAGAATCTGCCCAGGGAATTGCCCTTTGCGCTGGCCGGTAGATCTGTTCTCAGAGAGCAGGATCCCAGAAAGCTTCTCCAGCAGCCAACAACACAGTCGAAAGCCAAGAAGTGACAGGTGGGACTGTTGCTGGGATACAGTTGGAATTCCCAGTAGGGGTCGGGGAAAAAATGGGCAGGCACTTGCAAAGATTCTTGGGTAGGGGTGCGCCAGAGGCCTGGGGCCTTTACCCCAGAAGCAGTGGGCACACGTGCAGCTTGCAGGTTCTGTCCGCTTCGGGTGCCTGCAACGGGTAACCAAAGGATGTTTCTCTTTCACATCCTGTTTCTCTCCCTCTCTTTCTCCCTGCCTTCTCCCCTCTCTAAAAAATAAAATTATTTAAATACAAAACTTTAAAAATTAATAAATAACAAACAAAATATAATAAAAGTAGTACCCTGCGATGATCTCTTAAGCTCCATCATCTGGCTTTATGCTGTTCTAGTCGTCTTCAAAGAGCCTTCAATCTTTCACGGCTTATCCTTGGAAGTGCATCCCAAATACTCACTGAGAGAAAGTGGTTAATTTCCTGAAAGAGAAATTAGTTAAAGATGGAATGGTTTTTGGCATGTTTCGGTTTAAGTCTGCGAAATATAATTCAAAAAAAAATTAGTCGGTGCCTTTTATAAACACCGACTCATCTCACTATTACTATGAAACACGTTAGAGGTAAATTATTTCTTCCATTTCAAATCCTACAATGTTTTCATTTACATTCTAATAGACTCCCTCATGACAACATAGAATTTTTAAATGTTATAGCATACTCAACGAATGAAAAGCACAAATTATTCTTTATTTAGTACCATAACTCTAGTTTTAGGTCTTCGTGTACTTACCTATATTTTCATGTTGGTACAGAGCAAAATGCAGATTATAATTTTCAAGGTAGAATAAGGTTCATAAGAAAAATTTACCTGAATATAATTTTGAAGTTTATAAAGGTTAAAACCAAACTCAAACTTCAAAAACTCTTTAAAGTGTTAAATATCTATTTATCTCAAACATTCGATTGTTCCTCAAAGGATCAGATGGAAATTTGGAGATATTCATGTATCTTATGCATGTAAAAATCAAGCATACATTATATCACATCTCTTCAATATTTAAATTCAAATGTTTATCAAGAAACTTTGATATTTATACCTTGACTGCAATGTAAGAGGGTATATTAAGATTCAGCTTCTCATTTAAGAGGGCTGATCTCATGCTATCTTTTCATCATACATTGTTAAAGATTTTATGTATTTATTTTTAGACAGAGGGAAACGAAGGGGAAAAGAGATGGAAAGAAACATCAATGCGAGAGAGAAACATCGACTGGCCGCTTCTTGCGTGCACTCTGACCGGGGACCAAACCTGCAACCCAGGCATGTGTCCTGACCAGGAATCGAACCTGCAACCTGTTGCCTTGAGGGACGACACCCAGTCAATTGAGCCACCCAGTTAGGGCTCTTTTCTCATAATTGTTTTTAAAAATTCAGTTTTTCACATTCAGAGCTTTAGAGCTTTGGAAAAGGTACAAAGGTACTATATAAAATAGTAAGATGATGGAATAATTATTACTTCCAAAAGTGAAAAAGGTCCTCCTCTACTGCGTTTTATTTTCTGCTGAGTAATACATAAATCCTTAAAGCCAGCACAATCAGGAAAAGGATCTAGAAGTTTAATCATGATATGGACCTTTCCATTATCCTTGTTACCTATCACTAAGTATTTCAACAAGTCCGATATGTAAACATAGTTTAAAAAGGAAAAAACAAAAGGAGAGAGGTGGCTTAATTCTACTTGAAAGTAAAATAACCAAACACATTGTAATAAATGATAACAACTCTGCTAATTTTATCTAATTCAGATAAAATATTCCAGTTATTTCTAAGGTACCCAGCTATTACTGTTCCATGCCTTCAAATAATTCAACAAACAGTTAAAAGTGCTTCTACAGAAAGGGTACTGAGGTATAAAAATGCCAATATTACTGAGACATTTAATTTAAGGAATATCTCACATGCCATCCTGTGCAAACTCTCTACATTTCACCATAAAAGACAGAAACTATCAGGTTTTTCACTAGATCAAAGTTATGAAGTGTTCAGTAACTGAATGTTTACAATAAAGTTAATTGAGAATGTTTTCCCACCATTTTCCAAAAAATACTTTCACTGCAATTATGAATTACACGAGTGACACATAAAACACTCAGCTCTTCCCAGAAAGACTTAATACATGTATTTCAAATATCAGTTTGAAGATGGTTTACAAAATAACCTGTTCCCGAACCTCCGTCTGCTCATCCACAAGGGCTGTAGTATAAGTGTAGCAACAACATCACCAAGACAGTTTTCTAAAGCATACTTACAGTAAGTTATTGCTGTGCTGCAAACCCGGCTTACCAGGTCACAACAGAGGGACAAACTACTCAATGACACATCAACAAAATGAGGAGACCTAACATAGAGAAAAGCCAGTTAAGTTCTAGGAAACTCATTCAAACATCATTTTAATTCAGCAGCTCTAATTCTGATATGGCTCGACAGACAAGTTAATTTCATAATCAATTCCTTAAAGCCAAAACAGAAGTGGCATCAGCAACACGGCAGCTCCAATCTGCCCTAAAAAAAAAAAACATTGAAAAACAAGCAGGACCCTGGCTTTGTTTCTGTTTTGTTTGTTCTTCTTATTCAAAAATTCCACATGTAAGTGAAATCATATGGTATCTAAAATGGCAAAATTTCATTCTTTTTTATGGCTGAGTAATATTCCTCTGTGTGTGTGTGTGCGTGTGTGTACCACACCTTCTTAATCCAGCCATCTACTGATGCATACTTAGGTTGCTTCTCATTCTTGGCTATTGTAAATAATGCTGCAGAGAACATAAAGGAACATAAATCTTTTTTGGAGTTTTTTTCTGATAAATATCCAGAAGTGGAAGTGTTGTGTCATATGGTAGTTCTATTTTGAATTTTTTAAGAAAGCTCCGTACTGTTTTCCATAGTAGCTGAGCCAATTTACAATCTCACCCACAGAAACAAACTCATAGAGAACAAACTGATGGTCGCTGGATGGAAGTGGGAACAAATGAATGGGTGAAAAAGGTGAAAGGGATTAGGAAGTAGAGATTGCCAGTTATAAAAATAAACATGAGGATGTGAGGTATGGCATCAGGAATATAGGCAACCACTATATTGTACTATGTGAAACTAATATAATATTGCATGTAAACTGTAATTAAAAATTAAATTTTAAAAACTTTTAATTAAGAGTGCAGCAGTTCTGCAGCCTGTCAGGAACACTCTCCAAGAACAGTATAAAATGAACATCGTTTCTACTAAACAGTAATTTTTTAAAATCAACTGTATTTTGTTAGAACTTTATAAATGGTCAAAGGTTCACAGCAATCAAGCAAACAACTAATTTTTAAAAAGGCTACTTAAAAACGGTAGGAAAGCTTTGTGGCGATTTCCCTTGCTCTTGGGCCACTCCCCACCCCCCAGCTTGGCTGTAGTCATGAAAACTGCATTCCCAATTCCCAGCGTGGGATCCTGGTCCTTAGGTCTGGAGAAAGCACAGCAAGACCTATTTGCTAATTATCGTGTAGGTCTGTTCTAAAGCTGTCTGAGAGCTCCCTGACGGCTGGAAAAGACCCGGGCATTGCTTGAAGCCATTAAACTGGCCAACAACCCGCAGCTGCCTGGACCAAAAGATTCTTGTTGAGGCATACAAAGGATGGCAAAATGCATGGGGGGTGGGGGGGAATTGGGGGGAGAGCTTTTATTGGGAAATTAGAGCACTCAAAATCACCCATCTATCTGGGGAATTTAGAAAGCCACATGCATGCCTCGGGTAACACGCTTGCTCAAAAATTACCTTTGAAGAAATAAGCTTTCACTTTCGGCTGATCCCTTGGCTCAGTGCAAACCTGGCTAAGTGCTGAGGGACAGCCTTAACAGCCAATCTTCAAAGACTGAAAAAAGGTGTACTCTCTCGTTTTCTGACTCCTGGTATTCAAGATCTCTGTCCAAACACTACCCGAACATATGCTGAGGAGCAGTCTTCAGTGACCACGCATAGCAAGAAATACATCCTCTCTAAAAATAGTTCATCAAGCCCCTGGAAAATGGACTACTATAATCTTCGACCATCACAAAAAAATCAGTCAAACCCTGGACAAGGGAAAAATCTGATTTCCAAAGTTACAGTATAATAGTAAGACATCCCATTTTCAAGAAGAAAATCAGAAGGCATTAGCAAATGTAAAAAGTATGGCCCATTCAAAAAAAAAAAAATACTGAAAAAATTCCTGAGGAAGTTCAGAAAATAGACTAGTCAAAGACGTCAAACAACTGTTTGAAATCCACTGGGAGAGCTTAGAGACCATGAAAAATGAAGACACAGCGTATCTAAACTAATGGGATGAAGAAAAAGCAGTTGTGAGAAATGATGTGGAGCAGTAAACACTTACATTAAAAAAAAAAAAAAAAAAAGACCTGAGCTCTGGCTAGGGTGGCTCAGTTGGCTGGAGCGTCATCCCATAACTGAAAGGTTGTGGGTTTGATTACTGGTCAAGGCACATACCTAGGTTGTGGGTCCATTTCTTGGTCAATGCATGTACAAAATGTCAACCAATCGATGCCTCTCTGTCCTGCTTCCTGTCTTTCTCTAAAAAGCAATAAAAAAATTATCATCATGGGAGGATAGGAAAAAAAGAAAGAAAGAACAAAAGACTTGAAGAACACAATTAAACATGGAAGAAGAAGTAACCCCAATATCTCTCAAATTCTTCCAAAACAGAATAGAAGGGAACCCTTCCTAACTCATTCGATGAGATCACCAGTTTTTTTATACCAAGGCCAGATAAAGAAACACACCCCCCCCCCAAAAATTATAATAGCCAGGATACATTTTAATGAGTGTAGATGAAACACTTCTCAAAAAGATACTAACAAACTGAATCTGAAGCAGGTAAAAAGGTTTATATACTGTAAGCAAGTAGGATTTATCTTAGGAATGCAAGAAGGTCAATATAAGAAAATCAGTCCATACAATAGACACTAATGGAATGAAATTTATTATTGATCACCTCAAGAAACACAGAAAAGGCATTGAACAAAATCTAACGCTCCTTCATGATTTGAAAAACAAAACAAAACAGTGAGAAAACCATAAATAGGCAGGAACTTCCTCAACATAATAAAGGTAACCTATGAAAACCCCACAGAAAACAACAAAATCAATATTGAAGGACTGAAAGCTTTCCCACCAGGATCAGGAACAAAACGAGGATTCCTATTTTCACACCGCTATTCAATATTATACTAAACTTCTAGCCAGAGCAATTAGACAAGGAAGAGAAACAAAAGGCATCCAAATCGGAAAGGAACAAGTAAAATTATATCACTGATGGTATGATTCCAGAGATATATATAATCTTTCAAAGAATCTACCACAGATCTACTTGTGGCAACAACAAATGAAATGAGCAAATTTGCAGGTCCTAAGATCAACATACAAAAGTCTGTTGTGTCTCTATACACCAGCCAGTGACAATCCATGAAGAAAATTAAAGAGCAATTCCATTTCAATAGCATCTCAAAGAACTAAATACTGGAAATAAACTTAACCAAGGATATGAAAGTTATGAAAGTCTTGTACATTGAAAACTATAAAGAACGGATGAAATAAATTTAAAATGCCCAAATAAATAGAACGGTATTCTGTGTTCATGGGTCAGAAGACAAATTATCGAGATATCAATACTATCTAAATGAGTACAGATTCAATGCGATTTCAATCAAAATTTCATCACCCTTTTGACATAAATAAAAAAGCTGGTCATCCAATTCACATGCAATTGCAAGGAGCCCCAAATAGCCAAAGCAATGTTGAAAAACAACAAAATTGGAGGGCTCCCACTTTTGATAAATACGTGCCCAGAATATGTGAAAAACCTTTAAATTAAAACAACAACAACAACAACAAAACAAAGAACTGCCGATTGAAGTGAGAAAGACATCTGAAGATTCTGCCCCAAAGAAAATCTGTGCATGGTAATAAGCATATGAAAAGAAAATCCTCATGAATCATTAGGAAACTACAAATCAATACCCCAGCGACATACCAGTGTTTACCTATTAGAATAGTGAGCATAAAAGACAATTTTGAAACTTGTCAGACCTTTCATGGCAGTGAATAAACAAACGGTGGTATAGCCATACAATGAAATACTGATCAACAAGAAAAAGTAACACACTACTGATTTAAGCATGAATGAATCTTAAATAAATCATTCTGAGTCCTTCTGAAATATCAATTCTAAACAAGTAATTGGGGCCCTGCAGCCCTACCAGAAGCAGAGGCGGCTTTAAGGGCGGGCGCAGCAGGCACGCGCGCTGGGTCCCCGACTTCTGAAGGGCCCCGCAAAACCCCAACTTCACACTTTTCTAAAGACACCAAGTTTGGTTTCATTACTATGCTGCATAAAATATGGGTAACATGTACTTTTATTTTCCCTGTCTCTCTCTCTCTCTCTTTTTTAAGGGGCCCAATATTTTCTTCCCCGTCCAGGGCCTCAACCGACCTAAATCCGCCTCTGACCAGAACTAAGTCACCGCAGTGCTAAAGAGGGGAGGAGGCTGGCAGGCTGAAGGCAACTCCAGGGAGCAGGGATCCTGGCCCAGCTGCCAAACCCAAGTGGCACCTTTGGCACCAGCACCTGTGAGGCTTGCTAAACTTTTTTGTCCCTTCAAGTTATACAATATGACACAATGTAAGAGGAGAAAGTAGGCCATCACATTGACCCAGATCCTTACCATTTGTGCTTCTTTTCCTTGGCTTCTCCAGTTGCCAGCTTCCTCCTTTCCCAGAAAGACCATGAGGATTCCTCCTTAATAGCCTGCACCGCGCTCTCATTGCCAACCTCCTGTTATATATGCAACCTCTCAGACCCCAGCGAAATGAGAGGTTGATTTGAGAATTTCAACTCCCTCTCCTCCATCCTCTGGCCACGAATGAAGCCTGTGCTGTGAAGCTCTCTTGGGTTTTACGACTGTCTTCGCGACACCTCGCAGACAAAAGAGCCTGCTTTGGGGCTCCAAGTTCTTAGTTCTTCAGTAAAAACTGGGTTGATGGGCCAGTGGTTTTCTGGCAAAGAGATGGTGGGGCCCTGACAGCAAGGCTCTTCCCACGAGTGCCAGAGAGGGGTCCCGGAGAGGAGAGCTAGGGAGGTGGGGTGGTGTCCATGGGGATCACCACGCTGTCAGAGGCTGGCCTGGCAGCCAAGCCTGCGGATGTGCTCGCTGATGGACCCGCACTGACTGCCCCAGTGATCGGTAGGCTGGTGGTCCTCTGAGTTCTGGCCGTGTTTACAGCAGAGGCAGCGCCCCTGGGGGTGGAGGCTGAGAGGGACACCACACTAGAGGCCACCTTGGCGGTGGTGCTGCCGAGCCCTTGGGTGGAAGGATGGGAGCTCCGCTTGCGTGCAGGTCCGCGGATGGGATTTAAGGCGGGCGCACTAGTGCCTCCAAGCCTACGCTTGGTCTGAGCCCTGGGGCCTGTGGCAGCCAAGGCAGGCCTGGAGCCGGCACGCGTTCCCAGGGGGGTCTGGGTGATGCTGCCAAGGGCTGGCTGGCCTAGAGTGGACATTGGGGCCTGGACTGGGGCTGAGGCTGCCTGTTTTCCGTCTCCAGGGTCAGGTGGAGCCCCTGAGGGAAGTGCATGGGTAGGTGGGCTTGTGTCCATGGGGGTCAACTCCCTCTCACAAGCAGGCTTGCCAGCGAAGCCTGCGGATGTGCCGGCTGAGGGGCTGCCGCTCACTGCAGAGGTGTCTGGCTGCAGGGAGGAAGGCAGAGGCTCTGGAGCCCCGTAGCTCGGGAGGGCCCACGCCTCACCACGCAGAGCGCTGAGGATGCTTCGTGTCTTCACGGGCCTTTCTTTCTCTCTCAAAGTCTTCCAGGCTGACCCTGTAACCAGGATCAGGAGCTGGTGGCAGCTTTAGAGGCGGCCCTCGCCTGCGTGGCAGCAGGCAAGTCTTACGTCTGCGGGGCCTTGAGAATGGTGTCTCCCCTCTGGTGGCACCTTGGCCCTTCTCAGGCCGGCTCAGCCTCTGTGGCAAGGCGGCCGCTGAGGAGGGAGCCCCAGGGCCCTGCTTGCTCACCGTCTTCCTGGACCCCTGGGGCAGCCTGGCGTGGCAAGGGGCGGGATGCTGCCTCCTCTGTATCGGTGGGCAGCCTCGAGTGGAGCTGTAAGAGCTCGTTATGGCGTTCCTGCAAAGGCAGGAGGAGCTCCTCACCGAGGCCTGAGATTTACCATGGCTTCCCTCTTCCAGGCTCTGCAGCTGGAGGACGCCCCGCAGAGGCCCAGGCCTGAGCACGGAGGAACTGAGGCCTCCCTGGACCCCCGGGAGCCTGAAGGTAGATGGTGCTTCCTCAGCCTGACTCTCTGGGGCAGTGGAGTCTTCCTCCTGCCCACCCACGTCTTCCCTCTTCTCCCCATAGGCCCACTGGTGGCAGCGCCTACCCAGGGAACTTAGGATCCCCAGGAAAAACCACAGGCTCTGAGGGATCCTTAAACAGAGCCTTACGAAGGCTGGCACACGGCATGTGAGCAGGTGCTGGCCGACTGGCCCTGCAGGAGGCGGAGGAGCATGGGCAACTGGGTGCCGCTGGCGGGCGAGGGGAGCTCTGACCTGGCCTCCTGGGACCCAGGGCGGGGGTGGGGGGCAGAGTCCCCCCAGGTAATTGCCCATGTGGGCGCATCCGTGAGCTCTGTCCCGGAACACAAAAAGCTGCTTCCGCAGCCAGCGAAAGCAAGCCAAGAAGTATCCGTTGGGCCTATTGCCCGGATACCCTTGGAACTCCCAGCTGGGGCGTGCGGGGCACGAGGAAGGCGCGCGCGCGCGAGTGCTCCGGAGCCAACGGCTTGCCCAGACCACCCTCGAGGATGCTTAGCGGCTTCTCCACCTCGGGCCGAGGCTCGGGCAGGTGCACGCGAACGCCGCCAAACCGCCACTCTGACGCTGCCCCCGCTCCCATCGCCGCCGCTGCCTCTCCCAGCGCCGCTCCGACCGCTTATCCCACGGCCTCTCCTACCACCGCCGCCGCCACGACGGCCGCCCTGACCACCGCTCCGACCGCTGCCCCTGCCGCCACCTCTCCCACCGCCACTCCGGCCGCTCCCACGGATCCGACCGCCGCTTTGACCGTCGCCGCTGCCGCCGCTTTGACCACCGCCGCCGCTACGACCGCTGATCCGACCGCGGCTCCAAACGCCGCTCTGGCCGCCGCCGCCCCTCCGACGGCCTCTCCTACCTCCGCCGCCGCTCGGATCGCCGCCGCCTCCGCTGCAACGGCCGCCCTGACTGCCGCTCCGGATACCTAATATCAAACTACACTGCAAGGCCATAGTAAAAAGCATGGTACGGCATAAACACACACACATAGATCAATGAAACAGAACATAGAGCCCAGAAATAAACCCACACCTTCATAGTCAATTGATGACTTTTCAGAACGGCTTTCACAGGAAGCCAACCATTCTGGCTAAACCACTGCTTGGCAAATCAGCAGGGCTTTGGACCCCATACTCCATCGTCGGCAAATATCCTTACACAGTTAGTATAAAAAGACACTAAATTAGTCCTATTATTTTTCTTCCAATGCCTTTTATTGTCATTTCAAAAAAAAAAAATCATTATCAAGACCCATATCAAGGAGCTTATCTCTTCTGTGCCCTTCTAGGGGTTTTATTGTTTCAGGTTCCATATCATGTCTTTAATCCATTTTGAGTTACTTTACTCTGTACTCCCATGATCATTACAGCATTATTCACAACAGCTAGGATATGTAAACAACCTAATTGTCAGTGAATGAATGGATAGAGAATATGTGTTCCATATTTACAATAGAATTTAATTCAGCCAAGAGGAAGAATCTAATTCTGCCATTTGAGACAACCTGGATGAACCTTGTAGGCATGTGTTCAGTGAAATAAGTCAGACAGAAAAAGATAAATACTGTATGATGTCAACTATATGTGGAATCTAAAAAACCAAACTCATAGAAATAGAGACTAGAATAATGATTGCTAGAGACTTGGGAATGGGGAGGGGGTAGGATGGGGAGATGTTGGTCAAAGGGTACAAACCTCCAGTTATAAAAATGAATAAATTCTGGAAATCTAATGTGCAGGAGGTGATTATAGTTAATTACCATGTATTATGTATTTGAAACTTTCTAAGAAAGTAGATCTTAAGTGTTATCATTACTAAAGGAAATGGCAATAATGTGACATGATTCAGGTGTTTGCTAACACTATGGTAGTAATCATTTTGCAATATATATATGTAGCATATCAACAGGTTGTACACCTTCAACTTACACAATGTTATTCATCAATGAAATTTCAATAAAGCTGGGGAAGAAAGACCCCTGATCACATTCAAGGCTGTACCATGAATGAGTTGCCTTAAAGTTCTCACGTTTTACAAGAAAGGGGTTGAGGATTTAACCCTGCTACCGGTAAACCCTGTGACTTTCCTTGAACAAGTCCATGGACATATCTTTGATTTAGTTTTCCTCACACTAAAATTTAGGCGACTGGACAAAGCCTTGCTTGAGTTAATTCAGGGTATACATTTCTAAGGTTTTATCTTTCTTCTTTCTTTTCAGAATCTAAAATCTCCAGATCTTCCTTACTAATGTTAAAAACACTAGTGTTTTTTTTTTTTTTTTCCAATCCTTTTTCTGCTGGAGTGAAGACTCCATGAGGATAGGGATTTATTTACTTTGACTGCTGGTCTCTGACTCTGTCTTCAGCACCTAGAGTACTTCCTGGTTCACTGGGGAGACTCAATAAATAATTGTTGAAAGGTGAATGATCTCAAGTCTCCCATGGGCTAGAGGTTGAGACAGAAAAAATGGGGAGAGAGATACAGAAAGAGAGGGCAATAGGTGTTTGAGAATGCAGACTAGGCAGAGTAGAATAAGCAAAAGCTTAAAGATATGTTACTTGAGCTGAGCTTGTAGTATGAGTAGGAGTTTGCATGGGGAAAAGTGAGGAAGAAGACTTGATAAACGGAATATAAGATATGATAAGGCTCAAGAAGAATGAAAATCAAATTATTTTCAAAAACTGAAGACTGCCATAGTTTAGCTCTGGGTAGGCATAAGATACTGCAGAGCAGACATCAGAAGATGATCTGAGAGGAGGACCAGACCTAAGAGAGCCCTGCCTGTCAGCTGGCTCTCACGTTCAAGAAATGTAGAGCAACCAAAGAGTAGTCACATGACCAGACTGCGTTGTGACAAAGCTTTTACTAGAGCGATGGGGAGATGTGGGGCCAATCAAGAGGCAGGGAATAAGATTAGACACAAGGTCTGCCTGTGGCTGAGAGGGAGATGGTAGATCTCCAATCTATCAGATCTTCTGAGTTAGGCTAGGTGTGTTAAATTTACTATGATCAGGGGTGTCTCTGCTCTTCAAGAATATATATAAAGTTCTCAGAAACCTTCAAAACTCAAAACACTCTATAGTAGATTAATTATTGGGTATACTTTGCTAAGCTCAAGTGAGATGTTAGTTGGTATTTCCATCACTAAGGGTTCCCTACTTGTAATGTGTTGACTGGGTTTGAATGAGTTTTACAGTAGTCAGGTTTCTGTATTTACGTCATATCATAGGCATTTCCTTGGCAATTTCAATAAGATATTCTTTCATCATCATTGTCAAATTGCCTGGCAGGCTTTATATAAGTCTATATGCAACTTATTTTGAACTCTGAATTTTCCCTACCAGACTCCTCATTTCTGGAAAAATAATATTTGCAATATAATTATTTCTTACAAGGTAATGCCAATACCACCAAATGGGATTATGTAGAAACAACAAAGAAAAGTTTCTCAGTTTCTCATTATTTTGAGATTGAACATGTCCTTCCGGACAAAGGGATTTTATGCTGCATCTTGAAGCATTGTTTTCCTTTTTGTGTGGGCATTCACTCATGTCATTTTAAGGTCTCCTTTTTCCTCCCTTTACTTTTTTATATTTTCATATATAACTGTCATGATATGAAGAAGGGAAGATGGGCAGCTTGGCTGGTGGGGTTCAGTGGATTGAGTGCCGGCCTGAGAACCCAGGAGTCGTCAGTTCACTTCCCAGTCAGGGCACATGCCTGGGTTGCGAGCCAGGTCCCCGGTTCCGGTCGCGCGAGAGGCAACCACACATTGATGTTTCTCTCCCTCTCTTTCTCTCTCTCTTCCCTTCTCTCTAAAAAAATAAAATAAATAAAATATTTTAAAAAGGGAAGATTGGCCATTAGGGTCCGGATGCCACTCACATTCTTGGATTTACTATTTCACTTTACGTAAGGAGAGAGACAGCAAGTTGATCTTCCTCTTTCAAGATTTTCTTTTTATAGCAGTCCCTTTAGCATCTCTTGCAGTGCTGACTTGGTGGAAATATACTCTTTTAGCCTTCTTTTGTCTGGGAAGCTCTATATTTCACCTTCCATTTTAAATGAGAGCCTTGCTAATAGAATAGTCTTGGTTTTATGTCCTTGCTTTTCATGACCTGGAATATTTCGTGCCAGTTCCTTCTGGATTGTAGTGTTTCTGTTGAGAAATCAGCTGATAGCCTTACTGGAGCTTCCTTGCATGTTACTAGCTGTTTCTCCCTTGCATTGTGATGTCTTTATTATAAAAATGGCTAGACCCCTTCGTAGTTAGCAGAGCACATGCTCTTCCCCCAACTACAGATGAAGACACAAGGAGCACGGTTGAATGGATAACAGTGAGCATCGTATCTTTAGGGCTTACCTGCCTCATTACTCTGCTTTAATTAGCCTTCTAATACTTTCAGCTGCTACTAATGAGCTTTAAAAGTGTAAAGAAACACACCTTTAAGTAAGCATACTGAAAACTACATTTGCTCACCTTTTTCAGGTCAGTGGAGAGGGTATGTTCACAGGTTTATTGGCAGTAAAAGTCATGGTGACTGTTTTCCTATGGATACAGCTAATCAGGTTGAGATTTTATCAAACTGATCATCTTTACTCCACATTCTGACTCACGTGTTCTTTTCTCTATTCATGGAAGAGAAACCCTTAATTCAGTCTCAGTCTCAGTTTAATTTCACTCAACTCAGAAAAACCCAGAGAAATTTTACCTGAAACACTAATTTTTCTCCCTATTGAGCATCTTCACCACACATGCTCAGAATGACTGTAAAGATTTTTTTACAAGCTTGGAATATCATATAAAGAACTATGAATAAAAGTGTGTGCTCTACTGGAAGTACTCCATTCTATTCCATTTCTCAAGTATTCACTCACCATTTACTATATGCTTTCATCACATCACATGGCTGCTAAAAATTTTTCAGTGGTGCTCTATTGCTTACAGAATAAAATTCAAACCACTTACCCTTGTATCCTAGGCCCAGCTAGGATGATTCTATTCCCCATCTTCCCCCAGTTTCTACACACACACACACACACACACACACACACACACACACACATATCCTCCAAACACGAGTCTCCAAATACGAGTATGATTCCTTCTTTTGAACTTATGCTTATGCTCTGGATACTGCTTAGAGTCCTCTTCCCCTCCCTGTATATATGGTTCCTCATCATTCTTCAAGGATACGTATTACAAGGAAACTATGGTGTGCTAATAAGTATTTTACAACCACTTCTCCAGGAAAACAAACAAGTAGACATATTTGCAGCATTTACAGACTTCCATAGAGTAAATACTCTCATTATGGCCAATTTCAATCTACCAATGTGGTGTCACTTAATGCAGAGCTGAAAAGAGATGAGCAGTGGCCCACCATTGTGAAGTATTTCTATCATCAGATGCAATAAAATCAAACCAGGTCTAGAACACCACAGTAAAAGAATGTGAAGTAATTAAGAAATGATTAGTTGATTATTTATTACCTTTACTTTTCACATAGTCTAATTGTAACTTTATTTAATTTTTAATACCGAAAATTTGACCATTGTCTCTTGTGAGTTGATTTAAGCCAGCTCCAGCACACCACTGCATGGACTCTCCCATTACTTCTCTAACCCACAGAAATCTCCCACTGCATGCATTTACCATCTATGTAACTATTTCGACAATTCATTCAAGCAAATGTTTATTGAGTGCCTACTACACACCAGAAATTCTAGCTCAGAGATTCAGGCAAAAAGCACATAGGAAAATTAAAACACAATTTCAGATGTAATCAGCTCCACCAGGAGAATAGAGACTTGGGGGGGGAGGGGCGAGCGGTACCATTTCTAATGGATGAACAGAAATGGGGAGATGAGGAAGAGGATAGGGGCTTGGTTTTAGATGTGTTAGGCTTCAGGTGCCTGTTAGATATCTAAGGAGGAGAAGCAATCAGACAATTTTTATATGGATTCTAGAGCTCAGAGTGGAGCCAAACCTGAGGGTATAGCTATGGGTGTCATTAGCTACAATGGTATTTAAAGTAACAGAAAGGAAGCAATCATTCCCAGAAAGAGTAAGATGGAGAAGAAAAAGGACAGAAACCTGAGATATTCCAACATTTAGAAACTAGGTGTTATAGACTAACTTGTGTACCCACCAGAATTCATATGTTGGAGTCCTAACCCAGAGTATCTCAGAATGTGACTGTACTTGGAGATAAGGTCTTTAAAGAGGTACTTAGATTAAAATGCAGTCATATGGGTGGGCTCCAATCCGATGGACATGTGTCCTTAAAAGAAGAGGAGGTTAGGACACAGACAAGTACAGGAGAAAGGCCACGTGAAGATACAGGTGGAAGAGAATCACCTGCAAACCAAGGAAAGAGGCCTCAGAAGTCACCAACCTGGCTGACACCTTGATCTCAGACTTCTATGCTCCAGAATTATGAAAGAGTAATTTCCTCTTGTTGAAGCCACCTCGTCTGTGGTACTTTGTTGTAGCATCCCTAGCAAACAAACACACCAGGCAGACAGCAACTGTATTCTGCTTTCCACAAACTGTTCACATGTTTATCCTCTTCCCTCAGCTAAACTACGCACGCTTTGAAGACAGAAACAATGTATCTCCCCAGTATCTGCCACACAGCTGGGCTTCTCATGCTTACCTTTGTAGGGGTTTAATTGGGCCCAATGGCAGCAGCTGCGAGACTGGACCCTCAGCTCCCAGAAAAGGAGCTGAGAACACCAGTATCTTTGTTCGTGTACAGCAGCTCCCAGGCATTCATCACCCTTGGGGCAGTATGCAGTGCTAAAGGAACGCTGGAATGCCTTACATTTGTATTGCCATCTCCTGCTTCTCACCAACAGCCTGCGAGCTAGGCTGAGTTAGCATTATCACAACCATTCTATAGCAGAGACAGTGAGCCTAGAGACTGGCAGAGAGTGAGCCATATCTGGGGCAGAAGCAAGAATGGAACTCAGATTTTCTGTCTCCCTGTTTGGGTTCTTGGGGCATTTTTGGTACAAAGTCTGATTCCTCAAGGGACCCCCAGGATCCAAGAAAATATCAAATTAAAAGTACCATCAAGAGTGTAAGGCAAAGACTTCCCCAGAGACCAAATAGCACTTAAACCTAGGAAGAATAAAACAGTGTCTGTACTGAAGTCAGAAGTAAACAAGTTTGTATATGCATTATTCAGAAAAGACATTTCTTAACATGATCCAGGGTGTTATTTCATTTTACTTGGCTGAAAATTTATTTTAATAATGGACTCTGAAGTTCCAGAGGCAAGAACACTTCCCACATTTGTAAACACAACCAGACTTCCTTTCTTTTAAAAATGTGACTGAAAGGCTGGCTTTGGATACCAACAAGGAAATTAATATAATTTGCCAATACAGTGTTTTTCTCCAAGGGCAAATCTTAGAATACATATTCTGACGTTCCTCCTAAAGTATAGTCTCTCCAGACACTTCAGAGACTGAAATGTAGTTACCTAGCGTAAGTTGCTTTCTTCCTCTTTGTTTTCGCATAGAAGGTAATTCCTGCAGAGCTGGTGAACTTGCAAGTGCCTGCTTGTCCTTTGAATCAAGTCCTCCAACTCTCAGTATTCCATTTCCTAGGCTGTGTAGTCATGCACAGGAAAGAACACATAGCTACCTAGAAGCCACAATTTAAAATCTTCTGTGCATAAAACCCGCTTGACCCTTTTTAAAAAGAATGACTGGTGCCATTTACTTTTGTGTTTAGTTTTGGTTTTATTTTTATTTATACTTTTAAAGCCATATTAAGTTTGGTGTTACCTACTTGTATCAAGAAGCATCCTAAGAAGAAACATAATCTGTAAACGTTTTCTCTCTTCTAGTTTACTATTTAGTTCTGTGACATGCTATTTTTCTTCAATTTTGACCATTGTGGTAAAATACACACAACATAAAAATTTCCTATCTTAATCATTTTAAGTGTATAGTTCAGGGATATTGAGTACATTTATATTGTTGTGCAACCATCACTATTGATCTATAAATATATGTGTATTTTTATATCTTTTTAAGTCAGCAAATCACTCAATCAATAAGTCACATCTGTCATCCACATAATAATGCACATGTCATGGGCACGAGAAGGTGAGAAGGCAACAGGGAAGTGTACACCATCAGAGGGAAGCTGTGACCTGGGGAGAGAGTGGCTGGTTAAGGAATTAGCATTCCCTGGGAGGCCAAGGAGTGTCTTGAGGGAGGGAGAGAACGAGAGTATGGCAGTCAGAAGTGGTGTTCAGTTGGGAAGCTAATGCAGTCTGAGACAATAAGAGGAAAAATTTCAAGAAGTGTGGCCTAAGAGAAGGTAGATGAAATAGAACAGAGATGAAAGTTATAGAATCAAGAAAGTCATGTAGCAAGTTGAAAAGATGGAAAACTGTTGTCCTGTTATGGGTGACTCATGGAGCTGTCCTTCTACTTACAGAGGGGAGTCCCTCTTAGGGTCCCCACTTCAGGCTCTTTTGAAATGCCAGTTCCATTCTTTGACTTCTGGCCTTAAATCAGCAAACATTTAGATCACTAATCCTGCCAAGGGGCGCCTCAGCTGTCTTTTTGGCAGAGGTCTGGTGTGGACCTCCAAAAAGATTGACAGGCCTGGTAGAATCTTGATAAAATGGCACAAAGCTATAAAGAATTCATGTCCACATGCAATCAAAACCTACTCAATGACATAGTGACTCCTGTAACAGTATCAAGTGCACTAGAGGTGACTGTCTTAGTGTATGTGAGGACTCTGACAAAACTTATCTCAGCCCTTAGGAATAACTGGAACAATTTTGGGGAGAAGAAACAGGTGAAATATGAAAGTGTAATCTTGCTGGACACTTCATGGTTCACCTGGCAGGCATAATCCTACATATGCACAACTACAGCCTGAAGAAGGCTCATAGGTTTTGAAATGCAATTTCTTGTCTCAAAACTTGGACATGGTAAGGGGTATGAAGGACTGTGCATGGTATGAGGAAAGAGGCTAAAGGGAGACTGATCTAGTATGAAGAGTCTTTCTCTGAGGCAATGATGTTTGGGCTGATATCTGAAGGATGAGTAGGTGCTGAGTAGTAACAGGGGTGAAGAAGGATAGAAAATATTTCAGACAAAGGCCAAAGCACATGCAAAGGTCCTGAGGGAGAGAGAGAGAGAGAGAGAGAGAGAGAGAGAGAGAGAGAGATAAGTTTGAGAAATTTTAAGTAGCTAGTTTGGCTCGAAACTAATAATGACAATCTAGAGTGATTAATCTAGGGAGGCAGGTAGATATCTCAGTATCAACTAGCTTGTCTCTGGCTGCAAGTAATGGAAGACTCTCAGTCATTTTAGCAGAAGTCCAGATGTAGAACAGGAGGCATGACACCACTTTAATGTTATACAAGGCCAGAGGCCTTTCATCCCTCATCATCATTAGCTTTCTTCTGGGATTGGTTCCCATCAAGGTGGCTCTTGACAGTTCTAAGGTGCACTCACTTCAGATACAGAAATGAACTTCTCTCTGATATCTCCCTCTTAAGAATGACAATTCTTCCCAGAAGCAACACACACACACACACACACACACACATACACACACACTGTGAGAAATGCCCACAATAAAACTTGATATCTCCCTCTTAAGAATGACAATTCTTCCCAGAAGCAATACACACACACTGTGAGAAATGCCCACAATAAAACACTGGGACACAGGACTTCAGCACTAAATGAAGCAGTTGTTTATTCACGGATTTGCAAGTCTGGGTGCAGCCTAACAAAGGGCACGTGCCAGGGCTTAGAGCAGGCCACTTTTATCCTAATGTGAGTAAACCACCCGCTTTCCTCCCCCTCTTCTTCCTCTCCGTTTTTCGCTACTGGATACTCCCGAGTTACAATATAACGTGATTGACTAAATCAACTAAGGGTAGCAATTAGCTCATGAATAAGTTTCCTTAACTCTCTGACCATGCATAATTCCCAGGTGATAAATATTCCGTGACGGGTGTCCCTCACACTCAGTTAACTCTGACTGTTTATGTCTCCAGCCTCATTTCCTCTCGAAAGTTTTCTTAACTTGCTTATCACATTTTCCCAGGTTGTAAGTATTATGTCCTTTACACTCTGGGTTAACTCTGACTGTTTATCAGGTGATAAATATTCCTTAACTCTGACTATCTGTGTCTCTAGCCCCTCTTGAAAGTTTTCTTAATCTGATTATCACATTTCTCTTTTGCTGCTAATCATTTCTTACCCGTTTGAGTGTCACTTTTATTTATGCCTCACACACACCACCCCAGATCTCTCCGTGATGGAACAGAAGGGCGTCACATGCTCACCTCTACACTTGTCCCTGCCAAAGGAATGGGAATTACCATGATTCATTGAATCAGGATTTACCTGGAACCTGGGGATAGGGTCCTGTTCCCAAAATCAAGTATAGAGCTGGTGGACACTAAGCAAAATTGAGTCTCTGCTAAAAAGAAATAAGGGAAAAATCGATGCCCCAAAGTCTACCAACAGTATTTACCATAGCTTGTAGGCCACAGTGGAAACATGACCTTTAAGATAAAAGCTGTTTGTGTGAGTGCTCTCTCTCTCTCTTCAGGAAAGACCTCAATTAAATGGCCATGGATATAAGTTTGTTTTAAAAACAGATTAGTTTTTTTCTGACATGAAAGAATTATGTTTTTAAACTATCATGGCAAAATGAAGGCAATTCTTAAAATGTTTCTGCATTTCCCAAGTGTCCATCAGTGGATGAGTGGGTAAAACAGTTATGGTACATTTACACAAAGGAATACTCGTCGGCAGCCGTCCGTCTCGAGAGACGATGGTGTAGCTTCTTAAGAGTCTATCTGCACCGCCGAGAATGGCTGTGCAGTCCGACTCGGGAGTGACACGGTATCTGTCTCCTCCCGTGTTGAATCGACATCTTACGATGACGCTGGAGTGTCCTCTCCAGTGAAGCTGAAGCTACAGAGCCTGGGCAAGGTGATATGGAGGGTCTGCTGTTGCCCATGCAGCAGACCCCCCCTCTCTTCGCAGCTGAAGGGCCCAAGGGAAAGACGGAGTCAATACAGCTTGGCTTCAGGTGCGCCGCAGGAGTTGCCGGTGTTGACTACAACGTCAAACCGCCTTAGGGACTCCGGCTCCGGATTTTCTGTCGGGGTTTACTCCCTTAGCCTTTCCCCTGAAGAGGTATGCCGCAAGGCAGCGGAGGTTTTTTGGAATCAGAGTTTTCCTTCTCTGATGTGCCCTGACTGGTAGATCGAACCAGCGACACTTAGCTCGCAGGCCGACGCTCAATCCACTGAGCCAAACCAGCCAGGGGTAAAAGGAATACTACTCGGCTGTAAAAACCAAGACAATTTTACCCTTTGTGACGGCATGGATAGACCTGGAGAACATCACGCTGAGTGAAAGAGGCCAGTCAGAGAAAGACAAATACCATATGATTTCACTCACATGTGGAATCGAATGAACAAATTGAACTAACAAGCAAAACAGAGACAGACTCATAGAGAGCAGGCTGACAGCTCTGGGGTTGGAGGGAGAGGGGGCTGGAGGGAGTTGCGGGTGGAGGGATTGAGCAAAAAAGAAAGAGGACTCATGGACACAGACAACAGTGTGGTGATTGTGGGGCAGAGGTGGAAGAGGGCATAGGAGGGATAAATGGTAATGGATAAAACATAATAAAAATAATATATAATAAGTGAAATATAAAACATTTAAAAAGATGTTTCTATATTTGCAAAATATCTTTTAGTGGGCGCCAACCTCACTATGTAAATTTTTATTGTTTTTTTCAATAAAAATTATAACTGAGGTGTAAATAATAAGAGTAAAATGTACTAATCTTAGCTGTATAGTTTACTGAATTACTCTACACCTAAACCCTAATACAACAACCAGCTGGATTGTGATATAAAACATTTCCAGCACTCTATAAAATGCTGTTGTCCTTTTCCCAGTTGATCCTCCCAACCACTGCAAGAGCTACTACTATTCTGACTTCTGTAATTATTATTAATTTCACCTATTCTTGAACTTCATATCAATGGGATTATATTGTGTGCACTTGGATGTACTCTTAGTTTGGCTCGTTTCGCTCAACGCAATGTGTGTGAGATTCATCCAAGTTGTTGCGTCCTAACTCTTTACAAGACCATCCTTTCCCCCTGAATTGCAGTGTCTGAACAGACCTGGGCATATATGATCACTATTGTTGAGTGACAACTCAATAAAGGTACCTTAGACATGGCTGATAAGCAGGTTTTGATCCTATCGTAAATGGTATTTACACTTTCCAATTGTTCATTGCTAGTACATAGAAAACAATTATTTTTACTTCATTTAATGACCATGTTAAAATCACTATTTAATTATAATACTTTGTCTAGTTATGCAAATGGCTACTCCTTTAAATTTTAAAAAGGGAAAATTAATTTTAATACTGTTTCATTTAACCTAATGTATGTAAATTATTATTTTAGCATGTTATCAATACAAGGTACTTTACGTTCTTATCTCATATGAAGTCTTCAAAATTCAGTATTTTACATTACATCTCAATTCAGCCTAGCCTCATTTCAATTGCTTAATAGCCACGTGTGGCTAGTACTGGATAGTGAAGTTCCAGGCTTGATTGGATTCAGGATAAGCATTTTTGGCAAAAATACTTCATAAATGATATTGTATACCTCACATAACATCACATTGGGAGGATGTTGTGGTGTCCCATGATCACTGATGCAAGTTTTATCACTTGATTAAGGGGGTGATCATCAAATTCCTTCACTACAAAGGGGTATTTTCACATTTATGTTAGTTGAAGTCTGTGGGCTGATACTTTGGCAGCATATAAATGTCCGGTTTCCCAAAAAATTTTAGCTACTGATTCTAGCTACTATTGCTAATGTCTGTCTGCATCAACTATTATAATGGATGCTGGAAACTGCTAATTCTCCAATTCCATTATTCCTTTTGTATTCACTATATTCTATAAAGAAGAGCTTTAACTTATCCTGCTCCCTTTTTTTGAGGCTCACTATGGCTTGTGGGTGTTTATTTACTTGGCATTTTATGATTAACCAGTTTTTGATGTTCAAATTACTGCAAATTTTAGCCTCTTTAAGCTCATTTCTATAAAGCAACTGGTAAATTTATTTTTGTTACTTCTTTTAGACACTTGCCTAAATAATAGCTTTGCAAAAGACTTCATAAACTGTTTTGAAGTAAAATATCAATAACACTTCAGAATAGCAGTATTCCATATTCTACAATGTGTCTGTATTACGGTGGTTTTCAGATGTCCATTTCTTATTCTAACATTGGCAAGATTGTCTTTTAGCCAGAATGTAAAAATATATTCCATTTTTTTCCATCTAAATAACAGGATGGCTGTGTATTTTATGAATAAAACAACCACTGTTGAGATCAAGAAGATTATAACCTGTCAGTCACAAACTGATTGGTGGCATTTTGTTTATTTATTTATTTTTTGCTTCCTTACTGGTGATTTTTCACCCTTTCCCCAAACTCATACCTTCTCCATGCTAATAAACTAAGAAATTGATTTCATTTTGTTTTAAAAGAAGAAAAGCAGGAGGCATAAACACTGTCCCTTTCCTTTTATAAAAGAATCCAGACTTCGCCTTGATTAGCAGCTGTACCCTTCAACATCAGGATCATCTTTAATTCCCCAGATTCACTGGACAAGCATGTTTGGAAAGCTGCACCTCTTTCCACGCCTCGATGTTTCCTCAGGATAGACAATGTAATTTGTTGTACAGTTGAGCAGTGCTGGCAGTGTTCCTCCCTTGGGCTGATGCTTGCCTGTGCCAGGTGGTGGGACAAAGCAATCTAGGTCAGCAAGGACACAAAAGACACACTCCTGTGACCCTGCTCTGACCTCAGGGCTTCTTGCTTTATGGTATTGCATCTAATTCAGCAGAAATGCTGGGTTTTCTCTGCAGCATCAATTCCCATTGTCCAATCTAAAACACAATATAAACAAACAAAACAGAGATAGACTCATAGAAGCAAAGAACAGACTGATGGTTGCCAGAGGGGAGGGCAGCTAGAGGAGTAAGTGTAAAGGGTGAAGGGATTGAGAAGCACAGATTGGTAGTTACACAACAGTCACAAAGATATAAAGTAAAGCATAGGAAATATAGTCAATAATATTCTGATAACTGTGTATGGTACCTGGTGGGTATTGGAAATATTGAGGGGAACACTTTGTAAAACTTATGATTGTCTAACCACTATGCGGTACACCTAAAACTATCATAATACAAAATTATATTGAATGTGAACTGCAATTGAAAAAAATTGAAATAAAAAAAATTATGTTGTCCAAGATCTCTGCACATGTGGTTCAGGTTGGTGCTTCCAGCATGCCAGGTTGGGCACCGACCCTAAGGAACAACAAGCCTAAGCATCTCTTTTCTACCACGCTGTTCGACCAGAGCCGATGTCAGAGCACAGTTGCAGCTTGATCTTCCCCACTCTATTTAATCAAAGCAGGATAAAATTCTCTCATTGGTCTTTCAGTAAAAATATAATGTGAGATACAAATGCACACAATGTGTAATTTAAAATTTGCTAAGTGCCATGTTTACAAAGTAAAAAGAAAAAGGTGAAATTGAGTGTAATGATAAAGTTTACTTAATAAATATACCCAAAACATCATATGTAGCCAATATAAAAAATCGTTAAAATTCTTTATGTTAAAAATCTGGTGTGTATTTTACATTTACATCACATCTCACTTTGGACCAGCCCCGTTTCAGGTAGCTAGTGGCCCCCTGTAGCTTGTGGCTACTGCGTTGAATAGCACACATCTAGATGGTGGGTAAAAGTAATCATATTTTCCTCTGAAGAGGGATAATCTTCACTTATTCCATGTGATGATTTCTTACTATATTCCACTAATAAGTGCTCAGAACCAGAGGGACAATGGAACATGCTAACATTTGAGGAATCTTACTGTCTCACCACACTTTAATGGGCACTCACCTTTGTTTAAAATGCAGATCTGGTTTGGGTCAATAGAGGATTTTACCCCTTAGTGCATACACTGCACAAATCTTTTTTTGCATTTCAGTTGCATTTTTACCTTTCTTGAAATAATAAAGCATAATATGCCAAAAATGCTGCAGATCTTCTTCCATCTTCAATATTAAAATAGTTACACAATAATTCACCATTTTCGATAAGTTTTTTTAAATGCATGCTGATATGACAGCTGTCACAATACAACCTAAGAAAATTGTTTCAAATGAAGTTAAAGACAACTAAGTGCTACTACAGCCATCTTACGGGAAAAAACCAAATGAACTTTTGGCCAACCCAATATTTTATGATTATATTGACAGTGTAGGTTCCCTTGCCCTGGTCAGAATATATTTATAAAACTAAGCCCCTTTTTGGTCTTCACTATTGTTTGTATCAACATACTCAAAGAAACGCTGTCCTGCATCACTCAATATTGCAGGAAGGCCTCCACAGATCATGTGTGGGAACCAGTGCTGCTACTCGCTGTGTAAAGACTGCCAGCACCAGACAATTTCCTAAGAGACTTTTGATAACATCTTATCTCCATTTCCCACTAGCTTTGTTGCACATGAGCATGCACATGCACACACACACATAAATGCACATAATTTTTCCAGAATTAAAGGGCCTGGCTCATGTATAATTGCCTATCAAAGGCATGCTTTAAAGCCATTAATAATAACACACATAGGACCACCTTGCAGTTTCTTTTCTACCTTTTCCTTTATCTTTCACAGTCTTCATCGCATATGATGGCTTACTGACGCACGACAACACTTGAGGGTTCATTTTCCCTTTTTGCAATAATCCAGCCTGTCAAAATGACCTTTGCCACTCTTTCCAGCATTCAGTGTAATGCCACTATTTTGTGTCTTATCATGACTTAGAGCTATAACACTTGGGATCTGCAGAAATAGGTGGTCACCAGTCCTCCTCTATGATTCTGAACATCTCAGGGCTATCCATGCCAAAGATGCCTCTCTCTACTGATGTTTGCTCTAGTATGTGTGGAGTTTTTGGCATCCTTGCAACAAACCAAAGCCATGTTATCATCTCTGAATTTTCAAGTGGACATACCCTAAGGAGGTGAAGACTGATAGTTGCAAGCTCTCATGAAAGTGGGAGGGGAAAGATGGGACTATAGTTCAAATTTACCCCACCAGCAGCAATCCTATTAAATAATATGATGAGAATTTAAAGTAAACACTCTTCAAACAACAATCCTTGATATATTGTGTTTACTGTCTGATAATCTCACCCTCAATGGGAAACCAGTGCCTCATGCTTAAGGTGGAGGTGGTGAACATAACCACCACAAAGCTCTGCATGGATGCCCTTAAAATGCCAAGCTTCACAAGTCTCAGAAACTCGATCTGTTGCTTCCAGCACTGCACTTACTCCTACAGTGTCCTACAGAACACCAAGTTCCTGCTATGGCTTTATGTGCATAAAGCATGGGTTAGTTGATCTTCACCTAACTACAATAGAGCACAAAAAACAAGCTTCCCACCCTGCCTTGAGAGCAGGGTGGAAAAACATGTCCATTAGAGTGAATATAATTTGATCTTTTCAAATCAAATTTATGCTTTTAGTATCTGCCAAATGATCATAATCTGTGGGTGTATTTCACTTTATTCCTGAAAGTAATATAACCTTGTGCTGTCAGCATAGGGCACAATCTCACTAGTATTTGAACTGTGGTGCATGCAGGCAGCATTTATAATTATCACTAGATCATACCTCTGAAGCCTATCTAGGGATTTAGGGATTTATAAAACTTGTTGAAACTACTAGATACCAGGACTTCTGGTCAAAGTAGCAGCATAGGTAAACACAGCTCACCTCCTCATACAACTGCATCAAAATTACAACTAAAGTATAGAACAACCATCACTCAGAACTGTCAGAAATCAAGTTGAATGGAAACCTGACAACTACAGAATTGAAGAAAACACATCCATCAGACTGGTCGGAGGGGCAGAGATGCAGAACGGGCTGACCCCACATCCACATGTGGTGGGTTAAAATTCAGGAGGGATATCTCAGGAACAAGGAGTCCCAACATGACACCAAGTCCTCTAGCCCAGCGTACCAGTACTAGGAAAATAAGCCCCTATAACTACTGGCTGCATAATCAGCAGGCATTGAGTCCAGGGGAGAAACTGTTGAAGTCCCAAGCAGTTCCTCTTAAAGAACTCAAACGAGACTAAAACAGGTTCACTCCCTCTGAGCTCCAGCGCCAGGGTAGCAACATGAAGGCACCAGTGGCATACAGGGAGAAACTGAAGTGTCTGGCAGCAAGGCAAGTGCTGGGGGACAGGCTTCTCCCAGACAGAAAGGTGGACCATTGTTCCTTTTCTGAACTGCCCCCCAACAGAGCCACAGAGCCAGCAGGCTGATGCCATATCTGAGACTCCATCAATCTGGCTAAACTGTTTTCCCTGCCTTGGAGATCCCCAGAGACTGTTTCCCACCAACTTACCAGCCCAGCTGAGCTGCTTTTCCATACGAATGGCTGGTCTTGGCTTGTGCTTCACAACTTCTTAACTACTCTCAAACAAGCAACAGCCAGCCTCTGTGAGCCAACAGGCCCCCCTACCTCTTGCTATGGGGACCCAGGCATGGCACTAGCAGCAGCCAGATTAGATTTACAGCTTGGCTTCAGCTGGGAATCTTCAGCCCAGCACAAGCAGCAGCCATCTCAGACTGCTTTACAGCCCAGGAAGGATGGCTCCAGGTGAAACACTGGCGGGGGCTGACACTGGCCTTCACAACCGAGGAGACCCCAGAGCCTGTGCACTCAGTGGAAGCTACAGACCACATCAGAGCACCACCACCCTGCTCTGGCACAGCTGACCCTCCATTGAGGGTGGTGGTCAGGTGTCACAGCAAGTTCTTGCAGCTGACTGGCCAGGGTCGACCCCTCCCATTGGCTTGCCAGCATCAATCAAGGCTCAACTACTAGAGGAGGGTGTACTCAGCCCACACAAAGGGCACACCTTGAGTACCCAGCTTGGGTGACAGGGGAGGCTGTGTCACTGGACCCTACAGGACATCTACTACATTAGGCCATGCTACCAAGACAGGGAGTCACAGAAGCTTTACCTAATACATAGAGACAAACACAGGGAGGCAGCCAAATTGAGGAGACAAATAAACATGGCCCAAATGAAAGGACAGATCAAAACTCTGGAAAAAGAACTAAACAAAAGAAATCCATCAGATGCTGAGTGCAAAACACTGGTTATAAGGATGCTCAAGGAACTTAGGACCTCAACAGCATACAAAAGATCCAGTCAGAAACAAAGAATTTACTAATTGAAATATATGACAATTTACAGAGAAACAACAGTAGAGTGGTTGAAGCCAAGGATCAAATCAATGATCTGGAACATAAGAAAGCAAGAAAAAGCTAATCAGAACAATAAGAAGAAAAAAAGAATCCAAAAAAATGAGGATAGTATAAGCAGCCTATGGGACAACCTAAACTGTTCCAACATTTGCATCATAGGGATGCCAGAGGGAGAAGATAAAGAGCAGAAACTGGAAATCTATTTGAAAAAAATTATGAGAGAAAACTTCCCTAATTGGTGAAGGAAACAGACATGCAAATCCAGGGAGCACTGAGAGTCCCAAATAACATGGAAGCAAAGAAGTGCATTCCAAAACACATCATAATTAAAATGCCAAAGGTTAAAGATAAAGAGAGAATCTTAAAAGCACCAAGAGAAAAACAGTTAGTTACCTACAGGGCAGGTCCCATAAGACTGTCAGCTGATTTCTCAAAAGAAACTTTGTAAACTAGAAGGGATTGGTGAGAAATATTGAAAATCATGAAAAGCAGGTACCTACAGCCAAGATTGTTCTACCCAGCAAAGTTACCACTTAGAGTTGGAGGGCAGATAAAGAGTTTCCCAGACACGGAAAATCTAAAGGAATTCATCATCACCAAACCATTATTATATGAATGTTAAAAGGACTTACTCAAGAAAAAAAAAGATAAAAAGTATGAACAATAAAATGGCAATAAATACATATCTATGAACAACTGAATCTAAAAAACAAACTAAGCAAACAAGAAGAACAGAGACAGAATCATGGATATGGAAAGTGTTCTGATGGTTGCCAGATGAGGGGTGGGGGGAGGAAGGGATGAAAAGCTGAGAGGGTTAAGAAGTAAAAATAGGTAGTTACAGAATAACTGGGGGATGTAAGGTACAGTATAGAAAACTGAGTAGCCAAAGAATTTATATGTATGATCCACGGACATGAACAATAGTGTGGGGATTGCCTGAGTGAATTGGGGGTGTTGGATGGAGAGGGAAAAGGGAGAAAAATTGGGACAATTTTAATAGCATAATCAGTAAAATATAATTTAAAAAATCCTAGAGTGTGTGGATGAATCTTATAAGGGCTGAGTTGAAATCTAACTTCACTTTAATTAAAGAAGAAAAGGATTGCTAAGCAAGCTAATAGTGTAAACAAAAATAAGATCAGGAATATCTCAAATGCTTAAAAGAAGAAAATATATTTAAGAACATAAGCATTAATTTAAAAAATAATTATTTTCATTATAAGACATGCTGCCATAATCATCAAAAGAGATCACTTGAAGACTCTTAGGGTAGCATTTTATTACCTTAGCTATACTTAATAACAAAACAACAATTGGTATAGCATCTTAAACTTCATAATGTGCATTTACATAAAATGACTCAAATGCTTCTCACCAGAGTCCTTTAATGTTAATAATGTAATTTCCATTTTATAGATCAAAAACCCAACACTCAGATTATGTAAATTGTTTATAACTACACAGAGAAAAAGTGAGGATGAACAAGAAGAGAGACAGAAGGATACCAGCAAAAAAAAGTCAAATGTACTAAGGGCAATACTGTAGAGCTTCTTGGTAAAGTCCGATAGTGAGAAATAACAGAAAAATGCCCATTTAGCTTCACAGTTAGGAGATCAACAGTGATATGAGCAAAGGTAAATTCTGCTAAATGTTGAAGAATAAACTTTGTGCTGTAGGTTGCTCTCTCAATCAGTTCTGCCTTCAAGAGAAGGAGGGCAATGAGTGGACTTAGAAGGTATGTCCTTCAGTAGGGAATTGTTCAGGGTTTTTGTTATGTTTTTCTCCCTCTTTCTTTTAAATGAGAGAAACTTGTATCTGGCATGTCAGAAGCACATAGTAATGTTAGCTATTATTTATGATTGTTTTTATATTATTATTAGTTGCATAGGAAGAATAAGAAAGAGGTTCAGAGTGTTGGACTAGGATGCTGGTGAGAGAGCTGAAAGGTAGTGGTGAGTTGAGGATGATGATGAAGGTAAGATGTTGCCCCTAGAGTATGAACTTCGCAAGAACCAAGACTTTGGACTTTACCTTAAGAACTGAGGCTTTGGACTTTACTTCCCAGTTCCCTACCTTTTACTCTTTCAGCAATAGATATTTAAAATGGTAAGGCCTAAAAGCAGCATCAGTATCTTTTGAGTTTTGCAATATATCATGCTAAACACAGAAGCTAACTTTCTGGAGAAAAAAAAAAAAAAGGCAGTCAAACATGCAACTCTTACATCCCTGGGCTACTGAGAGCTACATGCAAGAATTGAAGAGGATTATGAGCTTTCATAATTATTTGGCTAGAGATGTAATTATGAGATTTAAAGTGTGTTCATTTTTGCTCAGTGAAGAGCTAATAAGGTCTTCAGAACTGAAATGCGAGGTCAGAAAGCTCAGGTGACAGTTTGGTCTTCTACTGCTATCAAGCACCACAAACCCTACAAGCTCAGCAGATCAAAAGACTCCTGTCACCCAGTGGCATCTCCAAGAGTGGTCAGCAGCAGGATGAAGTCTGGATGAGGCAGGCCCCTCCTTCCCCTGTAACACCTGGAGGACAGAGACTGTGGGTCTATTAAGTATTTCCTCCAGGCCTCTCAAGAGCCTTTGTCTACGTCCAACCTATTTATTTGTTTACCACTTACCTCCTCAATCAACAAGTGGGAGGAGAAGGGCAAGGAAAAAGGGCCCACTTGCTGGGCTCTGCTCTAATTTAACTGAGGATGCAAGACACTACCAGGCAGCGCATTCCCATCAGGAAGGTTGCAGCACAGTCACCTGTTCCAAAGGAGAGATGGCATCACTGGGCATCTGCGGGACAGAATGAATGGAGTGGACAAGGACCTGTGTGTCCAGAAACTAAGTCTGCCACGTCTTCCTGGGTAATTCCATTGTCATAAAAAAATTTATTTATTTATTTATTTATTTTTTAAAGACATGGGAAGAAAGAGAGAAAGAGAGGGAGAGAAACATCAGTTGATTGAACTCACGCTCCACCCAGGGACTGAACCTGCAACCCAGGCATGTGTCTTGACCGGGAGTCAAATTGGCGAACTTTCACTTTGCAGCATGATGCCCAACCAACTGAGTCATACCAGTCAGCGCTCCATTATTAAATTTTTTATATCTTTCCTCCTTACAAATCACCAAAATGTCCTAGAAATGCTATGTGTCCACTCACTAACAACACCTTCCCGACTGCCTCTTTAACCCAGTTGTAGCATTAAGAATCCATTGTCAGGCCCTGGCTGGTTAGCTCAGTAGGTTAGAGCGTTGTCCTTGTCCATCAAAGCTGCAGGTTAGATTCCCAGTCAGGACATATGAAAGACAATCAACGAATGCATAAATAAGTGAGCAACAAATTGGTATTTCTTTCTCCTAAATCAATCAATAAATTACTTAAAAAATAAAAATAAAAAAGAATCCAATGTCAGACCATGTTTCCTGGCTCCTAGCTGGGAAGTTAGAGTTGCTGTGTCTATGGACCAGGAATAACTGATGCTGTTGCACTTTCTCCTCTGCTAATGGAGATTATCTTGATGTTACAGTAAGGACACATTTCTCTCAGCTTTCTTCTGTGTAGCTATCTAGGTGGTGCAGGGAATGGCAGCAGGCTCACATTTTATGGGCAGCTTAAAGGGGCCAACTCATTCAGGGATCACTGGGGCACAGTTTTAGGGAGCCATGGTGTGGCGGGAGTCTGCTGGCCACACAGCAGCAATCAGGGACCAGGCACACTTTTGTGCAGACGGTGCCAGTCAGCTTTCAAGAATTACAATGAGGTGTACCTTGGGCTTTTAGTGCTAAAGGCAATCCAGTTCCATGACAACCGTGCTAACTTCATGAGCAGTGCTGAGTACTGTAACAGATCTATCCCACTTCATGAAGCAAAATTAATTGCTTTGGTCTCACTGTTTTCCTGATATTTTGTCCATTTTCAATTCATTCCAACATACCTGCATTCAGTGTTTACTATGTACCTGGCTCAGTGGACAGAAACGGAATTAAAGTCTGTGCTTTCAGTGAGTTCACAGTCCAGTGGGGAGAGAAAAAAATTAACAACAAAACAGTGAGGTTGCAGCCGTCATCGGAGGGCATGTGGAAGCCGGAGGAGGGAGAGAGTAATTGTGTTTTCCATAGTATTAATATTAGAAACATCAACAACCTCTTAGGAGACTTGAGGAAGGAGTTTGAAGGAGATATTCACTAGCAGAAAAGAGGCAGAGAATGTTCCAAGATGGAAGGAGGGAGTCAGAAAGCATAGTCAAGTGGGAGTGGCAGCAACTCACTGCTCTGGAGTTGGGCCTTGGTCTATGAATGAGGGCAGGCATTGAAGGCAGGGGTGACGGTGGCAGTGGGAGCAGCCACTGGAGGAGAGAGGAGGGAGAGCCATCTGGGGACTGTGGATACAGTTTGCTCAGGAGACAATAAAAGTGTAAATTACAGTAAGAGTAGAGAAGACGAAAAAGGGGAAATTTGAGAAATACTCTAAGGCAAAAATCATGAGGATCTGGGGGTGAAAGAACCAAGAATAACTCCCAGGGATCAGGTGTCCAGGGTATCAAGAGAGGAAGGACATTCAAAAACTAGCACCAGGTTGCCCTGATCAGGTGGCTAAGTTGGTTGGAGCATTGCCCTGTGCACCAAAAAGTTGTGGGTTCGATCTCCTGTCAGGGCATGTATGGGAGGCAACTGATTGATATTTTTCTCTCACATCTCTCCCTCTCTCTCTCTCTCTCTCTTTCTCTCTCTCATCCTCCTTGTCCCCTCTCTCTAAAATCAATGGACATATTCTTGGGTGAGGATTAAAAAAATAAATAAGCAAACTAGCAGCAGGTAAACCAAGGGAATGAAAGGCCCCAAGGAAAGGGTGGCCCTCAGTTTCACACAGAGGACAGAGGGGCATGTCTGAGGAGGCGAGAACCCAGAGGACTGAGGAGGAACTGAAAAGCAGTGAGGTGGTCAATGATATAAACTGTTGTAGTAAGGTGTCTGGCCAAGAAGGGAAGGAAGTTAGAAGGAGACATAAAGTCAAGAAAAGATTCTTTTTTCTTTTAAACACAGGAGACCCTGTGTGTATGTGCGTGTGCGTGTGCGTGTGTGTGTGTGTGTGTGTGTGTGTGTGAGTTGGCTAAAGGGAGAGAAGCCATCTTTGAAAAAGTCAACTGAACACATGCAGCAACAGAAGTGGCACACCAGGTAGTCCCCCCCAAAACGACAAATACCCTGGCCACTTAACTCTGCCATCAGGAACATCCTGTTATGAATGACAAGGGTCTTCCCCACAGAGAAACTGGGTTTGTAACAGTCAAGAATACTGACGTCTACCAAGACAGGTGCTATGACCTTAATATGATTGTGTGCCTTGGTTATTAGAAACACGTGTTCTCGTTGTCTCTCCTGTCTTCTTAATACCAATGAGTTAAGGAACCATAATTGACTCCAGAAAGGTCTGAGGTAAGTGTTTCTTAAAGAAAATCCAAACACTTCAATAAGAGAACCTGATTAATGGTGGAATGAGTGTTAACTGTTCAAAATTAAGTTTTTAAGCACCGTTTGAAATCTCCTTCTGCCAACATTATTTAAAGTCAATACTATGATTTTTTCATTGCTATCACTAATAAAACCAAGGGTCAAATAAAAGCTGGTAAAATTGCATGACTAGGGTGGTCACCAGTGTGTCAGGAAACAATGTCATTTAGATATAGTGTGCTTTTTATCTTCCTCTGGTGCTGAGCTGTAGCAGATTCAACAGGAAGTAGGAAGTCTAGAACAGAGGTTGTGCCAGCGATTTAATATGCACATTACCTGCTCCTACCATGCGCTCAAACCAATAAGGCTTCTGTGAACCTGGCTGGGAGTGAAGAAAAGGCCAGCAGTGCAGAAGAGATGCTTGTCTGCCTCCAGCAAAAGGAAGCACACACTGCCCTCAGCCACCTCTCTTATGGTCGGCAGCCCATATTACTGTGCAGGGGGCCCCAGCCCACCAGGCCTTCTCTAAAGACTCAATTAGTCAGGGAGAGAAGTGGCCAGTATCAGAATCCCCATGCCGCTCTGTGCAGGAAATGAAGGTGTGGCTACTGCAAATAGATATGATCGACGAGATTAAATATGGCTTTTTAATCCTAACCTGCTCTTTCCTAATACACAAGCTTTTACTCAAAGGACACAATAATATCTTGAAAATATTCCAGATAATACTAGCCACTACTACTGAAATGAATCTAAGTTAGCTTACTTCTTCTTAATAATGTTGTGTTCCATATTATGGATAGATGCTCACTTTGGAGTGGGGGGATATTGTTCTTTAGATAAAAATCCTAGAGTCGCAGAGTCACATGAAATATAAACATATAACCATTTACTAAAGATGACCATTCTGAATGGTCTAGCTCCTTAGAAAATCATGTTTAGGCTATACACTTGGCTTTCTGCTATTATCTTTTCCTTTTTATTCATGCCACTATATAAATTGCCTCTAAGGCCGAAACTGGGAAATTACAAATTAACAAATAGGTCACTGAGCTTCTCCCAAGTGGAAACGGTCAGCACACTCCAATGACCTTCCAGGGCTAGAGTATCTGCTCCCCGCCTTAGCTGTGTTTCCTTGCAGACCTGAGTATGGGAAAACAGAAATGAGCGTGGGCTGAAAGGGAAAAAATGTTTTCAGGATTGCAGCACTATTTAGCCAAATCATTGTTTTAATCCTCGGTTAATCCCACGAATGCCCCGTCCTCAGGAGAAACACACGCTATCATCTCAAGTCGGTCTAGCTCAATCCAACCAGAGCCTGCAGATTTCTGCACCTGTACTCTCCTGGTTGTAAGAGGGTCTTCAAATGACCTGGAGACAACTTCCTGACACAAAACCCACCAGGGTGATTCTATAAATTCACTCATTGTCTCGGTAAACATTTTCTAAGCACCTACTGCTAAAGCCAAGGTGCCTGAGGAGAGAAGGAGAACTATTAAAGATCCTGAGGCTTCTGTGGCCAGAGAGAGACCTGCATAAATTGGAACTCCAAGGACAGCCTTATGGGTTCCCACAGCTTTCACGCCCTACGCCTCCCCCCCCCCCAGACCCCCGCCCCGTCCCCAAACGCGCAAGAAGAACTTTCCCCAATTCATGCTGGCAGTGATGCGCCAAGTGCGCCCTCAGTGACTGCAAGAAATGGGTTTCAGAGACGCATG
Organism: Furipterus horrens; assembly: GCF_987537825.1. Lineage (NCBI taxonomy): Eukaryota > Metazoa > Chordata > Mammalia > Chiroptera > Furipteridae > Furipterus > Furipterus horrens. Next base: position 56,518,746 of record NW_028327172.1, on the reverse strand, counting down.
TCGTGGGGGATGTCAGCAACTCACCCTAACTTTTGAGTTCAAGACCAAGCTTGGGAACAAAGGGAAACAAACAGGGAACCCGGGACTGAAGAGGGACAAGGCTGCAGATTGCTGGGCCGGGGTCAAGACCAGATGCTAGAGGACTGCCTGCGCCCAGAAGCGGGCGTGGAGCTCACTGCTTAGTTCCGGAGCGTGGGGTTCCTGAGCCAGATGAAAGGATGACCAGCAGGGTGCCCAGAACGTCCACCATGGTGGTGACCACGATGAGCACAGCTGACAGAGCGGGTGCCACCCAGGTAGGCCCGGGGTAACCAGACCGGCGCACACACATCTCGCCCTCTGCCAGCCTGGGCCCAAGGCCGTATCACCCGTCTCACAGCAGCTGGCAAAGGATTAATTCTCAGACATCTTGGACTCTTGTAAGCTGTACTCTCGTCCCTTGCGCTGCCCCTGCTTTGCGGCAAGACATGCAGTGCAGAGGGATGTCCTCTGGCCACCCCCTTTCCTGCTCAAGCCGCCTGGGCTAGGAAGGATGCCAGTGGGAAGGGAGCTAATGGAGATAATTAAGCAAGCCTGGGCAGGGAGCAGAGAAAAATATGGGAACAGAAAAGGAACGTGGGGTGCAGGCATTGCCAAAAGGAGTGGGTCCCTCGGCAGCTGGCTCAGGAGCAGCTGCAACAGGAGCTGCTCACCCTGTCACCCAGAGACCAGCACGTGTCTGGTGCAGCTCAGACTTCAGGCCCCAAGTGCACAGCCATGCCCGAGACCCCAGATTTTCCTCCCAGGGAAGCTGTGCTCAGGAAGGGACACCCAGGTTTGCAGACTAGGAAAGGTACCAGTGGTCCAGACCTGCAGTTGTTAAAAAGGCAAAGTTTGAGGCCCCACAGGCTGTGCAGCTACGAAGAGAAGTAAACCCCATGGTGTGGCGCCTTCAGGATCTGGGATATGATGTAATGATGCAAAAGATGATAATTAAAGGAACAAACTCCCTGAGAGGTGAGCTCATCCAGAGAAGGAATATTATTGTTAGGAAAGAGAGGCTTTCTCCTCCACAGTAGAAAGGAAGCAAAAGCCAGGTGCTCATTCAGAAGTGCTTCTAGATTGGTGAGAAGACAAGGGAGTTTCTTTCTGGCTGCTATATTCTTAGGAAGTTTGAGGCTCCTTCATTAGCCAGAATTCAGGGGGAGAGAGTGTGGGATGCGTGCAAACAGAAGAAGGCATGAAATGTCATTTAAGGAAATTGGAACATTACCTAGGCAAGCATGACAGGTATGGCAGGAGAGCAAGTGTCCCTGTAGTTTAAGATTGAGGCCTTAAATGAAGCCAGCCAGCTTCGCTGGGTGGTTGCTAATGAGCAACTTAGAGCTTCTTAGGACAGGCACAGAGAAGGCAAAGTGAACTTTAGTGAGGACTGGAGTTTGCCAGCCAGGAGTAAATACCAGAAGGAAGTTCAAGGGCATGATGGGAAGATTGATTTATGTTAAATGAGGAGTAATGAGAAAACAGAAGGGGGCTGATAGACCAGGAGAAAGATGTGGGACCAAGGGATTAGACAGATTGAATTCAAAGAATTGTGGTGAGTGAATGTGAAAGAAAACAGATGGTGGTATTTTAGAGAGTGACTTGTTTGAAACTGAGATTTCTGAGGGGTGCAGATTCTACTGATGTAAGGGCTCCGATGGTGATTGCAGGAGTGGGGTGCTGGAGGGAGGTGAGGGAAAGCTTGTTGGAAATGAGAATCTCATAGGCCTGAGAAGTCAGGGGGCGGATATTATGGAAGTGAGATAAAAAATAAACAAACGAAACAAAACAAACAAACAAAAAAAACCCATGAGTCAACAGGCAAATCACCAGTGGATGAAAAGAAATGACCAGCTAGTCAGTTGGAGAGTGACAGGGAAGAGGCGGACACAGCTGGAAGTAGGAACAGCCAAGCTCCCCTTGTTACACGCACACATATATCAAAGATATAGTGGCACTTCTTTGGCTTTCAACAGCCCTCATAGCAATAAATGAGTTGAATACAGTATAATTGCTCTAGTTTATAGACACACTAACAACATATATTTGATTAATTGAGCATGAAACATAGAAATTTGTCCTGTGTTGCCCTAGAATATGATCATGCACACCTTGCCATATCATATCTCAAGACCTGTGGGCACTAAGAATTGGGGTGCTTTCTACCTAAGAAGTCAATGTTGTGTCTTAGCATAGCTGTCCAGGCCGTGCCTTAAAAAGAGGGGAAAATGATGCAGTCATTTTGAAAGACAATTTGGCAGTTTCTTACAAACCAAAACAAACACGCTCTTCCCATATAATCCATTAATTGCACACCTTGGTAGTGTCAACAAAAGATCACTGCCACCAATGTAATACCAACAGGAATCCCAATCCAGAATGCAAGAAAAGGAGAAACTTTGTTCAGGTAAACAGAATCCACCCAGCTATCAACAAGACAAACTAAAGCAAATCTAGAGAGCAGAGTCACGATGGTGAGGAGGTTGGAGCTATGACACCTGAGGTGATGAAGAACAGTGCTCAGATTTAAGAAAGAGGGTGTTATTCAAGGAACTGAGAAAACATCACCAGAGGAGTAAGCTCGGGGCAAAGAGGCTAGAGACTGGGCTAGAGAAGTGGGCAGGAACTGGTCCAGGTAAGCCTCAAAGGCACCTTGAAGACTCTGGACTTGATTCCAAGTGCAGTGGAATCTGTTGAAGGGTTTGTCAGACATCTGTATCCTGCCCCACTTCTGCAGTCCCCCTTCCGATGCAGGGAGGATGTCTGCAGCAGAAAGCAATCCCCATGTTAACATTCAAGTGCAGAAAAGTGGTGATTGCTTCCAGTGTTCCAGGTTGATGGAGTCTTAACCTAAGAGGATTCCTTTCACAATAGGTGAAACCAATAGTAGCTGCAACAGCAAAATAAAAATATATGGGAAGAAAAATCAAACTCTGAAGAAGGGAAGAAAGAAAGACAAAAGGGAGCGGTTTAAGATTTTCAGCTAGTTTCTTAACAAATCAACATTTTGAATATCTATGGAGTGTCCTAGGATTATAAAAATGAGCAGGAATGGTGTTTCTCATACCTGCCTTCAAGTTCAAACTCAAATCAAATACACTCACAGAAGCTCAGCTTCCCACATCCCCACAACAATTCCTTTCACTCTGCATAGTGCCTGAAACCTTTTACAAACCACTTTTACACATCCCATCTGGTGTTTCTTCTCAACAGTTCTGTGAGGCCTGAGAAGAAGGTATGATTGTCTAGTTGGAAAAGAAGAGAACAGATTCTCAGAAATAAGTAACTTGCCAAGGTTGGTGGCTGATGACTAGTCAAGAGGACTCTGTTGCCCAAATGTCTAACAATTCTATCTCCTTTATTGAGTTCATGATGGTTTTTATTCCTGCAATATGAAACATACAAAGAATACAATCAAAATTTTCTTTTGGTAATCAGCTTCCAACATGGCTGAAATAACCACTTGCTCTTTTAATAATACTATAAAGAATTCATATTAGCAGCCACAGCTCATATTGAATGTTTACTGTGTGCTAGACATATGGGACATTTGGATTCTCTCATTTAATCCTCACATCTCTACGAGGTGGGTATGATTACTGTGAAGAAACTGAGATTCAGAGAGGTTAAGAAATTAGTCCAAGGCTGTCCAGCTAGTGGGCCTCAGGCCTAGGATTGGAACCTAGGCTGAATCCAAAACCTGGTGCAGTTTTGCTCTTGCATTGGGAAATATTAAAACCTCTGGACTCTTCTCCACCTCAAGAGAGGGATTAGGAAGCTCATCAGTGCTGGGCAGGTTAAACCCTTTGAGAAAAGGGTTCTGTCAGTTTTGAAAAAGATGTTTTTTATAGATTACTTAGAAGATACGCCATTGCCTAGCATCATAAAACTTCCCTAATCTTTTCCTGAGTTGAAGAATAGCCTGAAAAGAAGGATAGTATACAAAAAAAGAGTAAGAGCAAAACAAAACAACAGAAGCCCCACCTTTGGGACATTCTTCCTTATGTTAGCCAGTACATGCCCAAGGCAGAGACCCACAGTGTCCCGGGCCACACCAGGACAGGTAGGGTCAGAATAGCAAATTATGTCCACTGCTGGTTCTATGCTCTTTGTCTTTTCTGACTTTTTACAGTATTCCCTCACTTATTGCGGGTGTTACATTCCAGACCCCACCCCCCACGAAGTAGGAACCTTACATTTATTCTACACTCTCAAATCTATGTAACTTCAACAACATATGTATACAGTATCACAAAATCCCACAATATAGCGAAAAATCCACAATAAATGATTAAATATAATATTTTTTAAAATCCCGTGATACAGGGAGGCTGCGATAAGTGAACTGTGATATAATGAGGGACTACTGTATTTCCCTTCAGAGGAAACATGAGAGTAAAAATTTCAGTCCTGGGAGACTTCTGGCCAAGATGGAGGCGTAGACAGACACGCTGCATCTCCCTCCACAACTAAGAAGGAATACAACTACCTCAAAGCTAGAAACAACCAGAAATTCCAAAAATCAAACTACATGTAAGTCCAGCAAACAAAGATATAAAGAAGAAATACTCATCCAGACAGGTAGGGGGGCCAGAGCCAGGACAGAGAGGACATGGTGTGGCGGCGGCAGCAGCAGCGGCAGAGGCGGGATAGCAGAAAGCGCAGTCACACATTTTAAAAAGTCAGGAGGGACACCTAGGGAGCATTCCCAGTTCCTCACCAGACGGTGCAGCTCATGGTCCCAGCACCGGGGAAAATCAAGCCTCACTGCTTCTGACTGAGCAGACCAGTGGGGGTTGGGGTGGAGGCAGAAACTGCTGGTCTCTCAGCAGAGTCCACTTGTTTAAGGGCCCCCCATGGTCCTAGAACACCCGCAGAGCCACCCACTCTGGGAACGACGGCCAGGGAAGCAGCTAGAGGGGTGCCAGTCCAGTGTGGAAGTGGGAGAGGTGCCTGGAATAGGGGCGAGTGCTGGGATGGTGGCATTCTTCCCTTTCAGACCCCTCCCCCACATACAGTGCCACAACATGGTAAAACAGGTCGCCCTGTACTGATGAATCCCTAAGGCTCCACCCCTTACAATGTAATAGGAGTGACAGCTCTACCTGGGATGCGGAGGCAAACAAATACAGGAGCCTGTCAGAATGAGCAGACAGAGAAGTATGGCCCAAAAGGGAAAGTGGATCAAGGTTTCAGTGGGAGAACTGAGCAATGAGGAGATAGCCAACCTAACAGATGAGGAGGTAGACAACCTAACAGATGCAGAATTCAAAACACTGGTGACAAAGATGCTCACAGGCTTGACAGATATGCTTGAGTACAGCAAATGCTTAAGAGAAGAAGTGAAGGCTATGCTAAGTGAAATGAAGGAAAATCCACACCAAACCAATGGTGAAGGGAAGGAAACCGGGCTTCAGATCAATGATTTGGAACATAAGGAAGAAAAAAACAGTCAACCAGTGCAGAATCAGGAAGCAAGAATTGAAAAAAATGAGGAAAACTTCCCAAATTTTGCAAAGGAAATGGACATACAGGTCCAGGAGGCATGGAGGATCCCGAGCGAGCCGGACCCAGAGGGGACCACGCCAGGATGCATCATGACTGAGATGCCAAAGGTGAAAGATAAAGACAGACTCCTGGGGACAGCAAGAGAGAGGTGGAGAGCTGCCTACAGGGGTTGCCTATAGGACTATCAGCTGATTTCTCAGAGGACACTTTGCAGGCAGGAAGGGACTGGCAAGCAGTATTCAATGTGATGAAAAGCAACCTGCAACCAGGATTACTCTATCCAGCAAAGCTATCATTTGGAATGCAAGGGCAGATGAAGTGCTTCCCAGACACGGTAAAGCTAAAGGAGCTCATTATCACCAACCCATTATTATATGAAATGTCAAAGGAACTTACTTATGAAAAAGATCAAAACTATGAACACTAAAATAACAACAAACTCACAACTATCAACAACTGAATCAAAAATGAGAACAAAATCCAACTAAGCAAACCAGAATAGCAACAGAATCATAGGTATGGGGATCATTTGGAGGGTTATCAGCTGCGAGGGGGGTGGGGAGAAATAGGGAAGTAGTGCAGGGACTAAAAAGCATAATCGGTTGGTACAAAATAGACAGGAGGAAGTTAAAAATCATAGAGGAAAGGGTGAAGCCAAAATTATATGCACGACCCATGGACATGAACTAAGAGGAGTGCGATTGCTGGAGGGAAGGGGGGTACTGGGCGGAGGGGAGCAAAGGGGAGAAAAATTAGAACTACTGTAACAACATAGTCAATAAAATATACTTAAAAAAAGAGATATGGATTAAGTGGTGGTTCATATGTACAATGAAATATGTCTCAGCTACAAAAAAAAACATGAAATCTTACCATCTGCAACAACATGATTGGACCTAGAGTACTGTACTGAGTGAAATAAGTCAGAGAAAAAAAAAAACAAATACCATATGATTTCACTTACATGAGGAAACTATAAAACAAATGAACAGCAGAACAGAAACAGACTAATAGATAACAGAATATCTTCATGGTTATCAGATGGGAGGGGGGTTGTGAGGATACGTGGGCAAGGTGGAGAGATGAAGGAGGACAAATTGTAGTTACAAGATAGCCATAGGGATGTAAATACAGCATAGGGAATGTCGTCGATAATATTGTAGTAACTGTATGGTGTCAGAGGGGAACTAGATTCATTGAGGTAATCACTTCATAAGTTATATAAATGTCTAATTAGTCTATTGTACACCTGAAACTAATATAATTGTATGATATGTCAACTGTAATTTAAAGAAAATTTGAAACATTATTAATGAAACTTAGGTACAGCAGCACATAATGACTTAGCAGGTGCATTCCATGAGGACTCTGAAACGTACACCTCCAGAACTTCATAGTCAATCCACTGTGGTTCCCAGTCTCCTGTGGGATTCCACCGTGGATGCTAAATCTCCAACAATCACAAGCCTTTTCCTGCCTCACTTAGTCTTTAGGGAATCTGGGGACAGAAACAAGTACAATGTGGCTGATACGCAGGTGTCAGAAGGTCATCTTTGGACTCTACCCAGAATTATAGCTATGGCAGGTGAGGGCTTTGCCTGTCTTTAAGTGCTATTCAAAGTGTGGGCTCTGAGCTGTTTGTTAACGACCCAGGACTCTATCAATCAGACACTGAAAGAACATACTCGTGTTGTTGGAACTCAGTGGTGAGCTGCTTGTGAAGCGAGCTGGGACTACTCACGCACATGGCACCACGTCTCAGTCCATCATGTACCAGGGAAATAATAAAGCTGGCCCTTTACCATAGATAGTTTGAGGCACACTAGCCTAAGCGTTATTAAGGACCTTTTGGAAGAAAATCTAAAATAAGCCTTTCATTTCATTTCACACTAGAACAATAATAAAACCAATGATAAAAATACATACCTGGCTGTTTGGTGTCTCGTCGGCTTTCCAGGAACTTCTCGGCCTCGGCCCAGAGGCGCGTGTCGGTCGCCGAGCCGGAACACGGGTCCCCAGCACCGAGGCAGCCAGCCGTCTCCCCTGCCCCGCGGCGGGAGAGCCTGTCTGTCCGGCCGGCAGGCTGGGGGGAGGGGCTCGCTCACCGTCCGCGCCTCCCTGTTCCCCGCAGCCTCCGCCCGCACCCCGAGCGCCGGCCTCCTCCATCTCGGCCACGGCCACCAGCTGGCTGGGCCGCCGCGCTCGCCGCTTCTCCTCCCAATTTGAGAAGCAGAGCGAGGAAACAGGGAAAACTGTGGCCATGAAAGCCGGGAACCGCTGCTGTCCCGACCCCGGCCGGCCCGAACGGAACGAGCCGGGGTCCCTGCTGCGGCCGCTCCGCTCCGACGGCCGCCGCACCCGCCAATCCCACCACCGCCCCTACGGTCAACGTCCCGGCCCCGCTCCGACCGCAGCGCCGCCGCCGCCGCGGACGCCGCTCCCACCGCCGCCACCGCTTCCGCCGCGGCCGCAGCGCCCACCGCCCCTCCAGACGCCGCCGACGCAACCCAAACACTGTAAACAAACAAACGAACCAAAAACAAACAAACAAAATACCCCAGCAAAACGAAGGTGCTTAAGGCATTTTATTCATTGTTCCCGACTGGCTAGGAATATGTTGATTAATGGAACTAACTTTGATTACCTCCCAGGGTGATGCCGAGCTCTGTTGTAGTGTGACCAAAGCAAATATTTGCCAGTGTTAACATTTCTAACAGAAATGCATAGAGTAAATAAATACTAATGGTTGCGTTGGTTTTGACTAAAGTGACTTCTGGTTCTTTTTTGTTGTTGTCGCCGCCCCCACCCCCACTTGCTCTCCCCTGCCCTCCCACCCTGCTCCCACAGTCACTCCCCACTGACTTATGATTTTGTTTCCTTCTTTTTTTTAACAAGTAAATACTATGGAGCACTCTTAAAATACTTGTTTACCTTCTTAATTAAGAGCTTCTGATGAAGAAAATAAAATTTATGTAAAGGACTTTTTCCTAGGATATATGAAGTACACAAGTGTGCCTGCCCTATGGCATCGTTAATATTTGTTTAATGTGCTCGTTAGAAAGCTTGCTTGGCTGAAGTTGCCGTGAGGAGCGCCCACCTCCTGATTACTGCTATGTGTTTTCCCTTCACAAAAAGGAAGATTTGTAGCTAAATACAGAGTTCTTCATTCATAAGCCACTGCTTGCATTGAGGAGCAGATTCAAAGGTGGAGTAGGAAGAGATGAAAAATGGCTTAGGAAACTCTGGATATTGGCTACTTTCGTTAAAAAAGATTTTATGTACTTCTAGAGAGAAGGGGGAAGGGAAGGAGAGAGAGAGGGAGAGAAACAGCGACTACTTGCCTCTTGCCCCCCACTGGGGACCTGGACAGTAACCCTGACTGGGAATCGAACTGGCCACCTTCTGGTTTGCGCGCCACTCATTCCCCTGAACTGCACCAGCCAGGGCTGGGCCTGGAGGTTTTGATGGCTTTGAAAACTGAGGTGACTTGAGTCTGTCAATAAAAACCACTCGGAGAAGTTATAAGACTTTCCAGGCCCGTTGGCTGGGGTCCTTGGTTGGGAATCTAGTGGATGTTCTTGACTGGAATGATGTAGATTTATTAATACCAGTCCTTCAGATAATGATGGCAACTTTGTGCCAAGCACTGTGGCAGGCATTTAACACACGTTTTCTTTTAATCGTCACGAGCCTGTGAGAAGGACAGGTAGAGGATTCGCCCTATTTCACAGGCAAGAAAACCAAAGCTTAGAGGGGTTAGAGTGATTTGTTCAAGTGAATTCTTAAGACGATCTAGGCGCTCTTTATAGATGTACTTGCTATAATTTCACTTAGCAAGCAGGTAACTAACTTAACTGGCACATATATTATTCCTGAGGCCACCTCTCTCTTTCATTCATGATTACTAATTTCAGCTGGATTCAATTTGTTGTCAGTTCATTTTGTCATGAGGCTACATGAACCATGGTCTGCCGCTTGCACCATGGAAGAAAAGCGGCCTGAGTTTTAAAAGTGTCACTTTTTTTTCCCTCCCTCCCCGTGTTGGAGAGACAGACATCCTGCTGTTTCTGTAACCTGTAGCAAGGGGATTAGATGGCCGCCTGGCTAACAAATTTAACATTGCCCCTCTTTGCAGCTCCAGCAGGGAGTATTCAGATGCAAATTGATCGCTAGAAGTTACCTAGGGTGGAAAGAAATGCTGCAAGCAATCTCTCTGGGGAAAATTTTAAGGGGCCTTCCTGATCACTCTGTACTGTCTGTTCCCAGTGCCTCTGCCTGCTTGGTCGCCAGCTGGCCAGGGCTACAAGGTGGCAGGAGACAGTACAGAGGGTCCTAGGCTTTTCTGTGACAATGAAATGCACTGCCTATATTGACAGCCTTGGTTTTCATGTGCCCTCATGTTGGCTAAGGTGATTGCTACAAACATGCACTTAATTTGGATTACAATCAGGGGCGGGAACACAAGGCATGGGAGCAATGTCCCCCTTACAGTGCAGACAAACACGGGCTGGGAGCTCCCAAAGGAGGCCAAACAAATGCCCGCTCGGCTTTTCCTCTTGCGACGCTAAAGCCCACTCAGATTCCATAGACCGAAGTCCGTGGAGTCACACAAAAGGAGGAAATAACATTCACTCACACATTCACTCAGTGGTTAAACAATTCCACCCAAACCCCACCTAGGCCTCTGAGATTAGACGAACAGTGTTGCTACAGGCAGCACAACCCAGAACCAAACCAGAAGAGCTTTACCAAGTCTCAATGGCAGTGGCCCAAGCCCGCCGCCTAAATGGGTTGCCACTCACCTGCCGCCAAGGCTGTCCGCTGTCTTTTGCTTACTCCAGACTGAGCCGTCAGGGCTTCCAGCAGCTCCCGAGTGTCCACGGAAGACGCAGGGAATTGCTCCCAACTGGAGCTTGCGGCGGCTGTCCTGCCACATGTCAGCTAGACACACGGGACCGCACAAAGCCCTGGGGGCTCACCGAAGGCAGAACTGCTTTATAAAGGCATTACAGTGGGTGAAGAAGATAGATTCTAACAAAGAAATCAAGCCAGTGGGGTTTTGGGAGAAGAAAGGGTTTTGGTTTGGGCTCACTGGCGTCCCATAAAATAAAGCCCGCCTCCTAAATTCCTGGAAATTTTTAAGAAAACATTGAAGGGGCGAACATGACGAACACGACGACTGCCCCATGTCACTTAGGAAAAGACGTACAACAAGACAGACACTAAACAAGACACAGAACCACAGAACACAAAACATATGGTCCGAACCCACCGTCGTGTAGTTCACCCGAGCCCTGGAAGTAATGCTGCGTCCAGCCTTCCCGCAGGTTCCTCTGGTGCACCTGCCCTGGTCACGGCCACACACACCTTTCCCTCCGTGTATATGGCCCTACCTGAGTCCTTACCGGTAAGAATCCGAATGGCTCTATGTAGTCAATCAGGATACGGAGGGCACCCTCCCGCCAGTGTCCCACTCGGGCCTGAGGAACGTCTCTCAGAAATCTCCCCCGGAGATGGGTCTGGCGGCGGGCCCGTCTCACGACCCGTGCCCAGCCAAGGCTGGGTATCTCGCTGGGGCATCCAAATGCTGTGGAGCAAGTGTGAGAACCAAACAGTCGGAGACAACCAAATTAGAATTTAAAGAGCCTTTATTAGCTGGCCAGCGACTGCCCACCCGTCCACAAGCCGGACTTAGGTGGACAACCCCGACCTTAGGGATTGGGGGGCTTATAAAGCATTTCAGGTGCTTTCTTGTTCCTGCAGGGGCAGGAACTTGGACAGAAATACAGCTTGTACAGACAAAAATTTTCCACTATTCCCCAGGTCATTGCTCAAAGGAAAAGGTCTCTGCTATTCCCCAAGTCATGGCTCAAAGGAATAGGTCACTGCTCAAAGGAATAACAGTTAGGTTAAGTTCCCTGTCCTGCTTGGTTGGAGCATGCAACCGAGGGGATCCTGAATCCGGGACCCAAGTTCAGCTAATTACCCTACTGGCTGGACATCTGAAAAATACCCTCTAACACCTGCTACCACCATTGTTACCCTGCATCCAGCTGCGGTGATGACAAACGCTGGGGCCTCCAAACCCAGGCCTCATCAGTCATCCGAAGTGAGTCCAAGAAGGTCAGAGATGGCGAAATCTGGCTCAAGGACCAAGTTAGAGGCGGGCTCCTGCCCAAGGAAGGTGTTTTATCCCTCAGTGTGAGGCCGATGGACAATCAGCCTACCAGTGCCCAGTCTGGGACAGGGACCCATGGAGTGGAGGGTGAGTGCAGGCCTTGGCCCAATGCCCTTGATTGCTGCATTGAAAACAAGGTCCCGGGGGAGGCTCTGCTGAGGCAGCCTTTTTTCTCTGGGGCTGACCATTCTGGAGGGCAGTGGCTAGCATTAAATACTTAGCCTGATCTCTCTTCTCCTTTTCTTGCTTTCACTCCTCCTCTCTATTGTTGAAGACGCAGAAAGCTGTTTCAAATAGGTCCCTAAGGGGCAGGCGGAGGGTGGGCGTGGGGGGTGGGGTGCGTTCTGGACGATATTCTCATATAGAGAGTTTTTTTTCCCAATATCAGGGCCAGATTGGGATAAGAAATGAGTGTGAAGGTATAGTCTCCCTCCTTCGGTATTGAGGTTGAGGTTGGTATATCTGACCACAGCCTCTGTGAGCCGGCTCCGTAAAGCCGCAGGGTTCTTATCAAAGGCCTGGGTTATTTCTTGAGTTTTATCATAGCTGACGGCCTTAAGTGTCGCATTCTTCATATCCCCAGTGAGGCAGGTGAGGAAGTGAGACATTTTGGCTAAGTCTGGAGATTGGGGTTGGTAGTTCCAAGCAGGAGGTGCAAATGGGACCACAGTGGGGCCAACATGGTTATCAGGGTCTTGGACATGTAATTCGTTGGCCTAGGCTATAGCCGCGGCTCAGATGTGCCCCTTTTCCTCTGGAGTGGTCACTGATGTAAGAATTACATAAACATCCTGGTATGTTAGGTTATGTGTTTGGGTAAGATATTGGAATTCTTTTGTGAATTTAGTAGAGTCAGCCAAAAAGGACCCAAGCTGCTGCTCAATTTGAGCTAGGTCTGAGAGGGCAAAGGGTACATGCACCCTCGTGACTCCATCTTGTCCTGCTGCTTTCCTGCGGGGTAGGATAGGTTTGGGCTGGGAAGGACCCTGTGCCTTTGATGGAGTAAGGGGGTGTAGAGGTTGTGGGGGGAGGTGCTGGGGGGAGGAAGTCGAAAGTTCACGTGAGTACATAGGGGAAGAGGAGGGCGGGGGAGCGGCAGAGCGAGGGGCTGGGCCAGGAGCAGCAGTGGGAGAAGATGCCAGGCCAGAGCCAGGAAGGCGAGGGGACCCAGTAGAGTCTGGGTCCCCTGGCGCAGCTTAGGAGGGAGGGTGATCTGCCAGATCCAAGTCCATGGAAGAGGAGAAGGGTGAGGAGGAAGAACCAGGGAGCAGAACCTGGTGTGGGAATGGGACGCTCAGAAGGTGCTTTTTCGTTAAGCGGTAGAATCTGGAAAGAAGTGCAAGACTGACAGAGAGAGGGGTGCCTGCGAAATATCCAAAACGCTTGGACATAGGGCATCTCAGCCCACTTGCCCTGCGGCCGAATGAGATTACCAAGAGCTAGGAGGACACTATAATCAAAGGTCCCATTCTTGGGACATTGGCTTTGATTGTCTAGTTTCTGTTTGGGCCAGGCCACTGTAGAGAGGAATATTAATTATTTTGATTTGACTTCACTGCCCAGATCGAGGGCTTTCAAATTCCGTATTAAACAGCTAAGAGGCGAGTCTTTAGGTGGAAGTGACTGGACAGGACCCATATTCAGGGCCATGCGGAGGCTCGGGTGGAGTAAATAGGGGACCACAAGGGGAATCAGGCGTCCTGAGGCCCCTCTACAGTCCAAGAGAGAACGAGAGTGGGCTGAGAAACGGGGGTTCCGAACCCAGTTTGTCTCGGCAGAAGGAAAAGTCCGAGTTAGTTTGAGTGGAGCGAGCGAGCGGAGTGGTTCTGTGGTCGCCTCTCGGACACCGGTGGCCCTTCCAGCATGGCTGACCAACTGACTGAAGAGCAGAATGCAGAATTCAAAGAGGCTTTTTCACTATTTGACAAGGACAGTGATGGAACCATTACAGCAAATGAATTGCAAACTGCAATGAGGCCCCTTGGGCAGAATCCCTCAGAAGTAGAGTTACAGGACATGATTAATGAGTGGATGCTGATGGTAATGGCACAACTGACTTCCCGGAATTTCTGACAATGATGGCTAGAGAAACAAAAGCCACAGGTAGTGAAGAAGAAATTAGAGGAGCATTCCCTGTGTTTGGTAAGGATGGCAATGGCTACATTAGTGCAGCAGAGCTTCGCCATGTGATGACAAACCTTGGAGAGAAGTTAACAGATGAAGAGGTTGCTGAGGTGATCAGGGAAGCAGATACTGATGGTGATGGTCAAGTAAACTCTGAAGAGTTTCTACAAATGATGGCAGCAAAGTGAAGACATTGTACAAAATGTGTTAAATTTCTTGTACAAAATTGTTTATCTGCCTTTCCTTTGTTTGTAATGCATCTGTGAAAAGTTTCCCCTGCTGTCAAAAACATATGCATGAATAGTAATTAGGATGTCATTCCTCCATGTTTTCTTCCCTTATTGTCATTGTCCTGAATCTTTATCTTTGAAAATTGATCAAGTGGCAAGTTGCACACGGCTTACTCTGGATGTATCTAATCCTTCTGCACATCTAAACTTAGGCGGAGTTGGTCAAATGAGGGAACATCTGGGTTATGTCTTTTATTTAAGCAGTTTCCTTTAGGAACTGTCAGCATATTGTTGTTGGAGTGTGGAGCTGTAAGTCCGCGTGGCCTATGGACAGTCAACAATATGTACTTAAAAGTTGCACTATTGCAAAACAGGTGTATTATCCAGGTACTCGTACACTATTTTTTTTGTCCTGCTGGTCCTGTACCAGAAACATTTTCTTTTATTGTTACTTGACTTTTAAACTTTGTTTAGCCACTTAAAGAAAACCTGCTTGTGGAGCAATTTGCCTCGAATCCATTCCAAGTGATATATTTGTTTTCCAATAAAAAGAATTTTACCCCCCTCCCCAAAAGGAAAAGTCCTTTGTATGCACCAGGAGGGAACTGCTGATCTAGCGCTAGGACTTCCGGAGAGGCCACCAGAGGCCTAGTCAGTAGAGAGCCGAGTTCTCTGAGAGGCTCTCGCTCACCGGTCAATCAGTTGTGACGGTGGTGATGTCTGGAAGTCCTGGCAAGGGCAGAGCTGAGGCGTCCTAAGTCCCAGGCGCTCCTCCTGTGTCTCTTGCCCCGGCCTCGCCAATAGTTCGGAGGGGGTCCCAATTCTATGAGACCAAGGCCCCAGCAACTGGGTTACCCCTCCTCACAGGGGGGACCAAAAATGTTAGTCTGGTAGAGACCAGGGGCACAGAGAGAGGTGGGGGTGAGCACAGAGAACACGGACCAAGGCACCAGAGAAAGAAAGGTTTTATTAGGGGGCGGAGGTGGGGGTGGGGGGACAGGGATGGAGCTGACCCAAGAGATCAGCCCATCTCTAGGGAGTTAAGGTGTTGTTTTTATGCAAGGAAACCGCAAGGGCCTTAGACCACAAGGAAGGCAGGTGTGTGCACCTCTAATTGGCCCCAGCCGGTCTGTAGCCTACTTACTGTTTTCTGATTAGTGAGACCTTTGTGGGGGAACTGTTGGAAAGTTCCTGCTTGTTGGTTCAGAAACGTCCCCCAGAGCTGCTTCCTCCTCTGCACCCTGGAACAAGCCAGCAAGAGGGAGTCTGCTCTCTAGGAGAAGGCACAATGTTTACTGAGCTCTTCTCTTCTTCGGCATTTTCTTGGTTTTTTTTTTTTTTTTTTTTTTTTTTTGCCTTGGTTATCAGCTGTAGCAAATTGGATTATTGTTCTCACTCTACATCCTCCCTTGGTGGCATTGTATATCCAAGCTCCTTGCCACGTGGCTTGTGGGTGGAGTCCACTTCCTTGTCCCTTTGGTGCCAAGCTTAGTCATGTGACTTGCCTTTGCCAATGAACTGCGGAAGGACGGGGACGTGATACAGTTCAGCTTCAGGAGGCATCACATTTTTCTGGCCTCTTGCATTCCTGCCATTACCATAACCAGGGCATGCCCAAAGAGCTGCTGGTGTGCCAGAATGAGACACACAGCCTAGAGGGCCTGGATAGAGAGTTCACACTCCACTGAAATTGTCCAAACCTTTGCCCATCTGGCAGACACAGACGTGGAAAAACAAGTTTGGTATTGTAAATCATGGAGATTTGGGAGTTGTTTCACAGCATTATTGTGGCAGTAGCTGACCGATATATCAAATGTGCCTCAGAAGCACTTGGGGAACTTTGAAACGATGCCGATGCCTCAGTCCCATCCTAGAGATTCTGAATGAGTTGATCTGAGGTTACCCAATGCACCTCCCCAGTGATTCTAATGTGAAGTCAGGGTGAAAACCACCAATCTGTGTGATCACATTGAACCTTCTCTACAATCTTGTGAGGTAGGGCTTACCCACCCCACTTTACGGATGAAGAATCTGAGGGCCAAGGAAAGTAGTTTGGAACTATGAGCCTACTTTCTTGACTGATCTCTGTATAGGCAGAATTGTAAGATGCACCCCCAAGACCTCCACCAGCTGGTGTATACACCCCATACTCTCCCCTCCAGTGTAGGTGAGACCTGTCATATGAGGGATATCACTCTCTTGATGAGCTGGCATTATATGGAAAAGGTGAAGGAATTTGTAGATGTCATGAAGGTCACTAATTAGTTGTCTTCAAGTTCATCAAGAGGCAGTCTACCCTGGGTGGACCTGACTTAACCAGGTGAGTCCTTTCAAAGAGGACCTAAAGGTCAGAGATGAAAGAAGTAAGATCCAAATAGCAGAGACGCGCCCTTGTTGGCCTTGAAGATGCAAAGTGCCATGGGTTACTGAGCCATAAAAAGGAGTGAAGTTTTGATATGTGCTACAACGTGGATGGACCCTGAAAACATTATGCTAAGTCAAAGAAGCCAGATACATGAGGATAAATACTATGTGATTTCATTTATATTAGGTAGCAGAAAAAAGAAGTAAAGGTTACCAGGGGTTATCAGAGGTGGTATTTACATACCATTGTGAACACATTCAATGTCACTGAATTGTGCACTTAGGGGTGCTTAAAATCATGAGTATTATATTATGAATATTTTATCATGAGAAAAGAATCTAGGGGGAAAAGTAATATTTCAGAGAGTTTTAACAATTAGTGAAAAGCTCACAATCTAACATCAGGAGAGAAGATTGTAAGAGAAAATACTGTTAAAAAAATTAAATATTAGTACTTTATCTGTGTAGAAAGCAACTAAACCAGACCTCAGACAAATTGTTATTGAGTTAGGTTTGTTTTTGTTTTGTTTTGTTTTTAAACCTATCTGGAGACCCAGTCACAACTAAATAACAAAAGGTGAAAGAGGTCTCAAAATTAGTCTTTAGACCAAAGAAAAACTAATTTATTAACATTCTTGTCCTTTTGCCCATTCCATGTTGTCTTATTTCAACATGGATATCTGACCAAATCAAGTCTGCACATGCATTTAATGGCATTAAAGCAAAAACTTAAAGAGAATAGAGGCAGAGGGACTCTTAATGAAGAAATCCATTAAACTGACCCTCAAACTTGAAGGGAGTGCTGGTTTCCAAAGTCAAGAGCATTCCGCATGAGCCTTAGAAATAGAAACTCTTTTCCCCAAAATATATAGCTTAATCCTGTTCAGTGTTAAAAATGTGTAATTATTAGAAATGTGTTTGAAAAGGCAATGCAGCCGACTGTTAAGGACAATTGCCTTTGGGAAATGGAACTATTACCCACTTTTACCAGTTCATAGAAATCACTCCGATGAGCTCTTAAGGGATTCCTGTACTCAGGCCTCACCCTGTAAGATTCTGACTTCAGTATACAGAATTATTGTTCCATATACTTATTATCTGGGTAATTCTTAAAACTGTTAAGCACCCAGAAACAATGATTTCTAGAACAGTAAGATGACCGACTTATTTGACAGCAGACTAAATCAATCTGAGCTGAAGCATATCTGCAAAGGAAAGGAAATGTGAGCTGATAACCCACACTCTAGATTTTGACAGCAATCACCTCACACTCAGCTTGTCAACTAAACAAACTACAACCCAAGAGACAGGCTAATTAATAGTCCTGTGAGATGGCAGCAACGCAAACAGAAAACGAATGGTCGCTCAAACACTGCCGGGCTAGACTCACTCCTACCATTTACCTTTCCATCCCAGTGAGGGGAAGTGACCAGCATTTCATCGGAAGTTAGAATTAACGAAGCACACAACGTCTTCAGTTAGCAATAGTTACAGCATCGGTGGTAACAATTCGAAGGTGAGACTTCAGATCTCAGACAAATTTTGCCTTGCCCTCAACCCATGGAACTGGTTTATAAGATTTCAAATACATACAAAAGTCAGAGGGACACAGACCCCCCCCCCCCCCAGCTAACTCTACCATGAGAACTACTGAAGCCTAATGAAGAGAAGAGGCATATACAGAAAACACAGAGTCCCCAAACCTCTTTACCCAAGATTGTTTCAGGTGATTCTGCATTTGACCCTGATGCTTTTAAGACAAGCACCTAATAGTCTGCATACATTTAGGTAAAGCCAGATTCCATCATTTTAGTCACTTAGTACCACACTGACAAGGAAGCCGTTTCATAGTGCTTACAGGACTGCACTCTGATGAGTAGAGAAGTGCCATTTCTAAAACAGATGACAACAACTGACCGCATCCGGACTTATGACTCTAGTTGCTAAAATCAACTCCCTCATCTTGTCTTCCACTTCCCTGAAGGCATGAAATCAGACATCTAAAGTGAGAGGTTGGACCCTGGCCAGGTAGCTCAGTTGGTTAGAGTGTCACCCCAGTATGCCAAGGTTGCAGGTTCGATCCCCAATCAGGGCATATGCTAGAGTCAACCAATGAATTCATAGAAAGGTGAAACAACAAAGTGATGTTTCTCTCTCCCTCTCCTTTCCTCACTCTCTCTGAAATCAAATAATAAAAAAAAATTATTTTTCATATTAAAAAATAGTGAGAAATTGGCTCTTATCTCTATATCCAGGCAACAGGCAGTTCAAGTTTGAAGGGACAGTCAGGCCTTGGACCCAGAGATAAAATTCAGAGTGCTGTTTTTGAAATGTTTTATAGACAACTTGCTAGGATATACATGTGAATAACTTAGGGGTAAAATCTGTCCTCCTCTCTCTTACAGGAGATAGAAATGAGATGATCTGATTAAAATTTTGGAGAAGCAGGCAAGAAAGTCAAGTTCCTGGGAGAAGCATGTTCTCTGTTGAAAATTTTAAATTCCAAAGTGGTGGTTTCTAAATCCTGGCTTCACAACAGAATCCCTTGCAGAGGCTTTTAAAGTTGTGGATGTCAGTGCCCAAGGGCCAAGCCCAGACCAAAAGAATCGCTAGGAAAGGGCCTCACATATCACTACTTTCAAAAAAGGTCCTCAGGAGATTCTAACGCACAGCCAGAGATGAGAACAACTAACCGCCAAGAACTACTGTCAAGACATGTTCTGAAAGGGACAAGACCACCAGTCAGTTCAATGGCTCCAATCCAGAACTCGGGACCCCAGTATCAACAAGAGACTTGAGAACTTAATCCAGTGTCTCAGTTATTCCACATTCCCCTAATTGAAAGGTCTCTACCATATAGCAGTAAGCATATCTCAGTGTCTTCCCTCCATTACCAAATTAAAGGCCATCTATTTTTCTGTTAAATACTTGGGCATCATCAGTATTTCTAGCTCTAGAGCTGACAGGTGGCACAGCCTAGATGCCAGAAGATCAGCCCAGAAGTTTCTACCGCTGATTCATGCTGTAATCACAAGCAACAACACCTCTAAAGCTGTAACTAAAGGGCCCTCAATCTCCTCGCTGCTTCAGCAAGGGGGAACATGCCTATCTCTTAAGGAAAAGTGTTGTTACACATGAATAAAACTAATGTCCATTCTAAACATCCTTTTCAATAGGAAAGAAAAAGAAATAATCAGGTAGGCAGCTATAAAAATATGAAAAAGCAAACATCCTCCCTGTCAGGGAATTGTCCCGGCGTAACAGAAGTTTCCCAGTATAGACCCTGAATGGAATAACAGGCCAAAGAACAGGGCTCAAATAAGAAACCTTAAAAGCCTCATCATCAGGGGAATCAAGGAGTCCTTTCCCCAAGCACAGAATGTCTCCAAGGCATTCAAAATACAGCTCCAGCAGCATTCATACAGAAGCTCAGGGACCGAATAAAAAAGTATTCTGGTCTAAATCCAAGAAATACTGTAGGACAGGAGTCACCGTTGTAACAGAAACGGGCCAAATATTTGTAAAAAGTTGCAAAAGGTAAATGAATGGATCAAATAGAACAATTGAAAAACTCCTCAGGAAAGCTCAAAAGTGTAAGTTAAAAAAAAAGAAGCAGGAACTTCAAAAAGTTGCAGAATATCTCTGCAAATCCAGGAACTTTTAGCTGCCAAATACTAAGTTCAAGTATATTTTAAAAGTTTATAAATGTTGCAGAAGGTCTATGAAAAGTCATAATAATAAAAAGGAAAGTTATGGAAGTTTTAAACCTGGGAAAAGGAAACCTCAGCTGCTTGTGTTATAATTTTATAAAAGCGTACCTTCGTCTGTTTTGCTGTGGAAGTCTCTGTATCTGTTTTTGACCAATAAGACCTAGAAAAGGTTGTCTGTAAACCAGTTGGCAAAAATTCCTTCTGCCACACAGGACCCAGGAAGGGTCATTCAGGGCTGCTATGTGCTCCAGCCTGGGCAAGTGAACATGTCTCTGCCAAGAGTATGTCTCTCTAGGAGGCCGGTGGACATACTGGAAAGAGAGGGCCTAGCTGCCTGTGTTTTGAATTATTGCTCTGTTTATGCTCTGAGAGGAAAAATTGAGGTTTCCCAGGAAAATTTAAAACTTCACATGAAAAAAAGGGAACCAGAAAAAATGTAAAACATAAAAATAAAGGCTTGTGAAAACTATATACAAAGTTTGTTAAAAGTTTGTAGAAGTTCTAAAAAATTCTATGGCTTTAGTAACAGAAAGTATAATGAATAAAAATGCAGTTTTAAAAGACAAGGATTTTCCTTCACGCTTTTATATTTTTCTCCTTACCTGAACTCTCCAGTATTAATCATTCTAAAGAAGTAAAAAGTGACATAAGGTTCCTTTGCGTAAAACTAATAAGACAAGTTGCTAATAGTGGTTTTGTCAGCAGAGGCTTTGACTAGAATGTCATGCCTGAAGGAGGCATGCCTGTGCTCTGGTTGTTACCAGAAAGCTCTAAGGAACGAAACTTGACTTTTAAAGCTAAGAAAAGCCAAAATGGAAAAAGCCTGGCACCTTGGTTAGTTGTGTGGTTCATGGAAATCTTTCCAGGGAAGGAACAAAGGTTGCTTTCCTGAAAGATGGCTAGAAGGAACCTTAAGGCACAACAAAAAACCCAAAGGACTTGGAGAAGCAGGAGTTTGCAGGCGAGGCTGAATGGCAGGCGTGTGGCTCAGCTTCTGTGCCCTGACAAACTACAGGTCAACATAAAAGTTCCTTAAGTAAGTGCCAGCAAAATAAGCTTAAAAATCATATGTGATCAATCACTGCTCTCGTTGTGTTTATGGAAATAAACAGGCTAAATTTCAACTGGACTTACTGCAGTCCTTTTACTGACAAGGAGGGTAAACATAAGGAGAAAAATCATGACTCAAGGAAAATCACAATGCTCAGTAATAAATTATAAACTAGTACAGCTAACTGTCTATAAAGTTTGTTTTCATTTAAAAGTAAAACCACGTCTGTGACATTATCAGAAATGCTTAATTTACAGGCAAGAAGAATGTCAAATGCCTTACAACTAAATGTCTTCCCAATAAGACAGCATCTTAAATTTAGAGACTAGTTTATGAATTGTGTTGTATAAATTAACATGTGTGTTCTTTCTGTTTTCATAGGGCATAAGCCTATAATCTCATTACCTGAGTAATTGTCTGTACAGAGAGGCCTCACTCAAGAAGCCCATCTGCATTGCCGCCTCCTAAGACTCAATGGTTTGGCTGAACTAAGTGGTTGGGTTGGTGAAGTATAGGGTAGTCTATAGGCTTCACTTTGAAACTGGTTTCTCTCTTTTCTATCCTAATGGCTTGGACAAAAAGGGCCCATAGTTCTGAGAGAGGGGAAATAGTAAAATTATAATAAAACACACAGAACTCAATGTTCATCATTAGGAGTGTAACAGAAAGAGATGTAGTCAGCAAAGGTCATACAGGCGGCTGCAAAACCAATCATGAAGATCAAGTTCTTAGATTAGGTGTCTGGAGACTTGGGTGTTTATTATGTGGTTCTATTTACATTATAAATATTTTGTTATATTCTGCTATTTCTATTTAATGCCTAATAAAGTAAATTATTATAACAAAAAAATTTAAAACAATCCACACACTTTTTTTGCACCAAATTTTATAAACTTGCATAATTATTGTCTTGGCGTATAATCAGTCTTACAATGCTTAAAACATTAATACTGAGAACAGTTGCCCTAGGTACACAGTACATTGTGTTTCTTGAGTAATGTAATGCTCTCCCTTGGTCTCCATAGCCTGATTCTACCTTACATTCACCCACTCTGATGAACAACTTGGGAAGTTGTCTCTGAACACTACAAGGAGAACCTGTGGCCCAAAAAACATTACAAGATGAAGCAAGATCCTTATATCTCTGTGGGTCTCTTCTCATTAGGGAAAAGAGGGAAAAAATATAAATTTATTTAGGATGGTTGTACAGTATCAATTTTATTTTGATTTTAAAAAGCCACAAAGTACATTAAATCTACAAAAACAATAATAATTTTAGCCTTCCTCACATTAAACCCAACCTGACTCACAGCCCAGGGAAATAGACAAATAATCTGTTTCTCCATCTGTTCAGGATGTGGCAGTAACTGCAGCGAAAATCAGTCCCTGGATCTCTAACCAGAGGACCATTGCTTATGGATCAAAGTGTATGTCTCTCTCCCATTCTGGAGAGATTATTTGTTTGGAATCAGACAAAGTATCCAAAATATAATTGCAGTATCACAGCCTTCCTAAAGAGTAAAATATGACCATCGATGATATAACAGCTAATCCTAAGGCTGATGCTTCCTACTCTGTCGACAGCAACATCACAGTTGCTAGCAGATTTGGGAGAAGCAATGATGACTTTCCAGGATCACACGTGATTTCAGTAGCAGCGCAAGGACATTTTCATTGAAAATAACTTGCCTTAAAGTAATGTCATCACTAAATACCCAATATTGGCTCTTTGCTCTCAGCCCTCAATGCAGATGTTAGTATTTTCTACTTTCATTATTATCGTCTCTATTTCTAATTATGTAAAAGTGACTTCTTTACATGTTAAAATAAACTCACACTAATGGTATAAGCACCTTTAGCTGTGTAAGTGTAGAGACAGGAGAAAACATGGCATGTGCTTACCCACTGCTCTATTACTCCATAAACATAAAGAGAAGATATCCTTCTAGCATATTTATTGCTACCCCTTTTATTTTTCACCTTTCTCAAATAGTATGTATCTTGCATTCAACATAGAATTGAGTTTTGTGATTTAATTGGACAATATCTTTTTTTTAAATAAGAGAATTAAGTACATTGACTTTGATTAATATGAATTTTGCTTGCTTTTATTTTGGGGTATAGTATTTTATGCTATGTGTTATATGCAGATATTTGTCCTTCACTATCTTGTTTGTATTTGTTGCTTTTGTCTTATTGTTGAGATATTTAGGAAGGCTGGATTTTTGTTCTAATGGCAACTTAAGTCATTACTTTCTTTAGACAGCAGTTACTGTCTCTAGACTAAAACATGACTTGTATTCTCTTTCTTCCCCTCTTTGATCCTCCAGTTTGATATAACACTAACATTAAGTAGCATTAAGTGTTTCCCTTAACAATAGTAAATATGCCTACACCTCTAAAAAATCTTCTATTTCTCTTTTCTCCCACTTTCCTTCATTCTATCATGTCTACATTATCAGCACACCTAAAAACTGCATTCCTTTTCATCAGCTAGATTATGCATTTGTTTCTGTCTTCCTTGATCTGGAGTTAATTATATTCCATGCTCACCATCTCCACACTGAAGGAAGGAAACTTTTTTTTTTAATATGGGAGAAAATGAAAACAAAAGCATATGCCCATGAAATACAGGGGCAAAACAGATCAAATGAGTGGGAATGAGAATGAACGTGTTTATTCTTGACTAGGGAGGGATGAGGCACCAAGCGCTGGCTTGGACAGGATGGTGGAATATAGCAACAGGTGGAGTTAATAGCTTTTTATGCAAGGAGGAACGTACTGCCCCCAATAAAAAGCTGAGCAGAATCAAGCACTGGTAATATTTCAGATCATGAGGTATCCCCATGAACCTCACACCCCCATGAACCCCACACTGAGCAAATGGAGCTCAGCCACCAAGACCCAGGGGAATCACCATCTGTCCTGAGGTCACAAGGCAAGGACGCGGGGTTCCTAAGGCTCTGAGAGCTGTGGAACTTAGAAATCCAATTGCTCACAGACACTCCTCCCCCAGTTCAGGGACAGCTGCTTGTTTCTGAATCAATGTGTCAACCCAAAGGTAGGAGTTTGAGAGAGGTCTTTCAGCACTCACTCTTCCAAGAAAATATGAAGCACTGTTTGCTGAACCGTCCATCACGTGACAGAGCTGAGAAAGGAGAATGATGTATTAGTAACAAGGCTCAGAAGATTATGCCATTTTGAACCAAGACTTCCTATTATTTCACATTCACAGTGTCTGGTATTTCTGGGACCTGAAGGTAAAGAAATCACCTGTGCTTGAACTTGCTGAGATCCTCCCTCTCCTCCTTCTCCTCCCCCACCCCCACCCCATGTTTAACTTGGACTTTTCTTGGGCGTTGGTGTCCTTGTCCAACTTTACTTATAACTGACTTTCTGAAGTTACTCCTCCGGACAGGGCTTTGTCCTAGAAGTGGTTAATTCGTGGGGGTGCCGACCACCACTCCACCTGCTTTTGCCACCCATCCTCTCTCTCCCCCAGGAGTTGGGAGCAGAGGAGCCTCTCAGGGCCTCAGCCGCTGCTCTCAGGTTGACCTGCTGAGCCGAGCTCTGGGCGCCAAGCAGCCTGAACTGTCCCTGACTGGGGGAGGCCTGTCTGTGAGCAATTGGATTTCTAAGTTTCACAGCTCTCAGAGCCTTAGGAACCCCGCGTCCTTGCCTTGTGACCTGCAGGACACATGGTGATTCCCCTGGGTCTTGGTGGCTGAGCTCCACTTGATCAGTGTAGAGGTCATGAGGTTACCCCATCACTCTGTCTTGTCATAGATGCTGCCTTGTTACTCTACCAGCTCTGTCGGGCTTTGTGGCAGATTTGGAGACACTAAAATTGTGCTGCTACTGCTACCATGATGTACAGAATCCCTATTAACATGCTTAATGTGCATATAATTTGAACCTGTCGTTTTAATTCTAAGTTATTTAACAGAAATATAGAAGACAGCCTTCTTGTATTTCTCTTTGTGAAACACATCATTTTAAATAGAGAAGATATGAGAGCAACATAAATGACTCAAAACAAACCCATCACCCATTAATCACAAACTGAAATACTATGCAAGTGTTAAGAATGGGCAAATTAACTTACATGGGGGTAGCTACTCCAAATTTTTAAAAAGTCATTTGTACTTTTTAAATAATGTCATTTTGTTCAACATTGTTTTGTTATAATGTTGATGACAGAAAAAAGTTGATTCCCCGCTGGGGCTTGCTGTCTATGTAGAATTTGCAAGTTCTCCCCATGTCTGCCTGGGTTTCCTCCCACATCCCTAAGATGTGCCTGTGAGGTGAATGGGTGTGTCTGCATTGTCCATCTGAGTGAGTTTGGTGTGGGCGTGAGTGGCCCTGAGGTGGCAGGGCGACTGTAGGGGCTGGAGTCTTGCTTTGTGCTGTGAGCTATGGGCAGAGGCTTTGCCTACTGCAGTCCTGAACTAAAACAGCTGGGTTGGAAAAACATTATCTTGTTCTTATTCACCTTTCTTAAGTGTGTGTACAGTTCACATTTATTTCAGTTTTTAATATTAGAAGAGTTTGGGGTCTTTATCTTAAAGTTTGGTGATATTTTTGTGACCAGAAATATACCTTAGGAACTTATGTTTCTATATCAGTTAGCCTATGGCAAAATTGGTTTTGTTAAATGTTAATTCACTTAAAGTGGCAGTTACAATTGTAATTAAAACAATTACAATTGTACGTGGACATACCTTCAAGCAAAATGGGTAGAGACATTGAGAAACATCTAGATTAAGTAAATGATTTAATAATTTAACTTTATGCAATTGCATGTTCTCTGAATGTTTTGTAGGCTAGAAACAGGTATTACTGTTGGGTTATTTTTTGTTTTTTTTTTTAATTTTGAGGTAATTGGAGATTCACATCTTGTAAGCTATAATACAGAGATGGTACTTATAGCCTTCATCCATTTTTCTCCAATGGTAGCATTTTGCATAACTATGGTATACTATCACAATCCACAAATTGACATTGATATAATTCACAGATGTTATTCAGATTTCATAAGTTTTACATATATATACTCATTTGTGTGTGTGCCTTTATTATGTGTGTGAATTCACAGAACCACCAACACAACCAGAATATAGAATATTCCATTACAAAGATCTCTTGTCCTACCCTCTTGTAGCCCAGCCAACTCTGATTCTTTCTGTCCCTAACCTCTGGCAACTACTAATCTGATCTCTACCTCTATGATTTTGGCATTTTAAGTTTTTTTTTTTTTTTTTTTTTTTATTGATTGACTTTAGAGAGAGAGAGAGGAAAGGAGAGAGAGAGAAATATCAATTTGTTGTTCCACTTATTTACAGATTCATTGGCTGATTCTTGTATGTGTCCTGGAATTGAATGCTCTAACCAACTGACCTACTTGGCCAGGGCTCAAGAATTTTTAATATATAGGATCATACAGTAGAAACCTTTTTAAATTGACTTTTTAAACTGAGCATAATTCCCTTGGGATCCAGCCAAGTTTTGCATGCATTTATAGTTTGTTCCTTTTTATGGCTGAGTAGTATTTCATGGTATGGATACACCATGGTTTGTTTGACCATTCATGCACTGAAGGACATTTGAGTTGTTTTCAGATTAGGGATATTATGAATACAACATATACACATTCATGTATATGTTTTTGTATGAACATGAACTCATTTTATATCCCTAGGATAAATGCCCAAGAGTTCAATTGCTGAGTCATACGTTCAGCAAATATTTAGTTTTGCAAGAAACTTCCATATTTTCTTCCTTGTCACCATTTGGCATTGTCACTATTATTAATTTTAACCAGTCTGATAGATGTACAGTCATATCTCATCATGGTTTCAATGTGCATTTCCCTAATGGCTATGATATTGAATATACTTTCCTGTGCTCAGCTAATATCTGTGTATCATCTTTAGTAAAATGTCTTTTCATGTCATTTAGCGATTTTCTAATTAGATAACTTGTTTTTTTTCACTGTGAGTTCTTTATGTAGTCTACAGAGTTCTTTGTCAGATATATGGTATGCAAATTATTTTCCCCAGTCTGCAACTTTCCCCAGTAAACAACTTTTCATTGTTTATGGGTCTTTTCCATGGCAAAGTTTTTGATTTTGATGAAATATAATTTTTACAAATGTTTTTATTTTTGTGGATTGTGATTTTGTTGTCAAGCATAAAAATTACTGTCTAGCCCCAGGGCCAAGGATATTTCTCCTATTATTTTAAATAAAAGTTTTATTGTTTTACATTCTCTGACCCATTAAAATTAATTTTTGTTTTAGCTGTGAACTTAGTCAAAGCTCATTTGAACTTTGGATATCAAATTGTTCAAGGTGACTATCCTTTCTCCTTTGAATTGCTTATGCATCATTTCAAAAATCAGATATATTTGTGTGGATCCTTTACTTTTTAACAAAATTAAAAACTTAATATTCACCAGTTGTGTAATGTTAACCTTTTTTTAGAGGGGATAGTTCTGAAATTAGAGTAAAATACCTTCCCATGTCAAATTGGTCAATATTCAGATCACTATTTCCTTTAAATACAATAAAAAAATAATTCAAATCACTAAAATAATCACCCAAGAATAAGTAATAAAAATATATTAAGACAAATTGCTTAATCCTATACATTAGAATGAGTTCAGAAAAACCTATTTTAACCGTGAATAAGTAAAATATTGTGCCCCACCCCTACCCCTCACCCACATCCTGAGGCTGCAATTGATGTAATGTGCCACCTTGTGGAAATATTCTCCATTACAGGCTATAATGAAAAGCAACTGAGGGTGTGTATTCCTTGCAAAAGCCATTTTCTGCTTTCTCAATTTCTCAAAAAAATTATGCAACTTTAGAAAAGCTTTTTTCTCCCTCTTTCTATATTTGCATTAGGAAACTATGGTATTTGTGATAATGTATTTAAATATATTTGTGGTAATACGTTTGAATAATTTCACTTGTTAAATAAATTGTGTCATATAATTTTGAGTAAAACTAGAACTATAGACCAGGCAGGGATTTCTTTGTTTTCCTGTAAAAAATTAAAGTAGATTCTTTCTTGGCTGGTGTGGTTCAGTGGCTTGAGCACCAGCCTGTGAACCAAAGTGTTGCTGGTTGGGATTCCCAGTCAGGGCACATGCCTGGGTTGCAGGCCAGGTCCCCAGTTGGGGGTGTGTGAGAGGCAACACACCTTGATGTTTCTCTCTATCTTTTTCTCCCTCTCTTCCCCTCTCTCTAAAAATAAATAAATAAATAAATAAACCCTTTAAAGAATTAAAGTAGATTCTAAAAGGTATGTGAAAGATTTTGGCAACTATGAATCTGGGGAGAGCCTAGAGTCCTGGAGGATTTTGGGTCTCATTGTCCTTCTAGCCCTTTAACCCTTCCCCTAAGCCCCTTGTGGGGGAGAAAATAATTCCTCCCATCTTCTAACTTCTGACTGGACTAATAAGCAAATTAAAATGAGACATATTAACAGAAGAAAATGAGCAAATTTAATAGATATGTATATGTGAGAGCCATAAGAATATGAGACCTGGGGATTCTTGGACAGTTGAAGCTTATGTTCCATCTGGAGCTAAAGATAAGTGGGTTGGAGTTGTGGTTTGGGACTTTAAAGGGCAGGAAGGCAAGGCAAATGTTTGGTAAATATATCTTTGCTGGACCACCTTTAACAATGGGACATGGCAAGGAATTTAATCAAGTGGGCCTTGGTAGGTTCTTTCTTGTCTATCACACACTAGTTCCTTTCAAATTTTAGTTATCTGTGATTATAGCTCCCCTTCTGGAGCACATCCTTTATCTAAATTCTTTTAGGGACTAAGAGGGAAGATCAAAAGTTTTTCCTGAGCCTTCCTCTTTAAAAAAATTGTCAGCTTGAGCCCTGGCTGGTGTTGCTCAGTGGGTTGAGCGCCAGCCTATGAACCAAAGGGTTGCAGGTTTGATTCTGAGTCGGGTTGCAGGCCAGGTCCCCAGTTGGGGGTGCACAAGAGGCAACCACACATTTATGTTTTTTTCTCTCTCTTTCTCTCTCCTATCCCCACTCTAAAAAAAAAAAAAAATAGTTTGAAATAATCAATATCCCAATGGTGTTGCAAGCTGTTCATCCTCTACCTCAATAAAATGGTTTGATCCAGAAAAAAATGTTATATAAAAATTCAAAAATGTTTAAAATATTCCAGTTAATCTTGAAGGACACATCTTGAAAGACCTATACTGAAGATATCAATGTGTACTCATGGATTGGAAGAATTAACATTGTTAAAACGTCAGTACTCCTGACCCGTGTCGGTTGGGCGTCTTCACGCAAAGCAAAAGTTTGTCGGTCTGACTCCCAGTCAGGGCTCATGCCTAGGTTTCCGGCCAGATTCCCCCGTTAGGGACATGTTTTTTTCCATTTCTCCCTCTCTTCCCCTCTCTCTAAAAGTAGATAAAATAAAATCTTTTTGAACTGTCAATATGATAGGGGACTCAAATGTTGGAAAATGTTATTTTATGTTGATAGGTAATAGAATTAAGAACCCAGAACAGAAAAACAGGAAGGCCCAGGAAGAACAGAATGACCACAAGAACAAAGAAGAAAAGTGGTTATGGAACACTGAGAATGGACAAATCACATTTCAGGAGCAGAAAGAATGCCGGGCAGTGGGTGAATAGGGTGGTGAAACCCCCTAGCCAATAAAGGAACCACAACTCACTAAAATACAGAAAGTGACCAATAGAAACTTACACAACAAACACTTCCCCCTAGTGTGGTTTGTTACTTAAAAACCAGTATCCAAACCCCTTACAGGTGGGAAGTAGTCCTAATCTGACTAATTTCCCCTCTCTCTGGAGAGTCTCCCCAATAAATCAGTTGCTTTGCTCTAAACTTGCTGCCTTCTCCTGATTTCTTGGCAACTCCTGACCCACACAGCTAACAACTAATAAACTTAGTAATCAATGCATGCAAAAAGCCGCTGTTTCAGGATCTGGAGGTATGACCCACCTGGACTCCCCGAGACCATAAGCAGTCCCACCTCTGTGTCTCAGGAGGACTGCAAGCCATCAACATGGTATCTGAGCCCTTGTGCTCCAGGGTGAGATGATCACCACCCAGGACACAAAGACCACAGCCCAGGGCACAGATGAAAGAATGCTGCAGCTTTTATCCCATTAACTTTTCCCCTGAATTCCAAACCACTTGCCTACACCTTTCTTCTTATATAAAGGGTCCATTTATAATGGAACTTAAGACAATCTGTTAGGGTACAAACTTGCTGTCTTCTCAGATTACCGACCATCTGAATAAAGTGCCCATAAGGATTCAACCCCTGTCTTTGCTTATTGGGTCTGGCAGATGACAGGCAGCACAGACACCAGCTTTTCCAGTTTCAAATACTATCGAAAGCCATCTATAGTTTTAATGTATTCTTATGAGATTCCAATGACTTTTTAAAGAATTCTTCTTGCTTTGTTCCTTAGAATTATTTTTTAAAGATTTTATTTATTTACTTTTTTAGAGAGAGGGGAAGGGAGGGAGAAAGAGAGGGAGAGAAACATCATTACATTCCCTCAACCAGGGCCCTGGGCTGCAAGCCAGGCATGCTCCCTAGTTAGGAATTGAACCAGCTGGTGCTCAACCCACTGAGCCACGCCAACCAGGGCTTGAATGGCCTTTTTAACAGAAGTAGAAAAAACACAACTGAAAAAAACTTCAAATAGCCAAACCATATCAAAGAAAGAAGAACAAAGCAGGAGGCATCACAATTCCTGATTTCAAACTATACAGTAAAACTACAGTAATCAAAATAGTACATACTGGCATAAAACAGACAAATAGCTGAGAACCCCTAAATAAACTCAAGCATAGCCCTGGCTGATGTGGCTAAGTGGAGTGAGCACCGGCCTGGGAAACAAAGGTCGCTGGTTCGATTCCCAATCAGGGCACATGTCTGGGTTGCAAGCCAGGTCCCCAGTTGAGGTCAAGCAAGAGGCAACCACACATTGCTGTTCCTCTCCCTCTTTTTGTCCCTCCCTTCTCTCTCAATAAATAAATAAAATCTTTAAGAAAAAAAATCCAAGTATATATAGTCAACAGATATTTGACAAATGAGCCAAGAATACTCAATGGAGAATATATTACAGAATGGGGGTTTCCAAAAACCACCAGAGCCTGCAGGTTGGGGATGGGGAAAGGAAACAGCTTTTAAGATGCCTTCACATGCCTGTGGCTAGTGTCTTTGTTACGCAAATGTCTTTGATACTTCCAAGGCCCCAAGAAGATGGGAGGGGTTTTGGACCATGGAATGGTACAGTAGTCCCTCTCTATATTGTGGTTCACTTATCACAACCTCACTGTATCTCGGGATTTTTAAAAATATTATATTTAATTATTTATTGTGAATTTTTCACTATATCGTGGGATTTTGTGGTACTGTATACATATGTTGTTAAAGTTACATAGGTTTAAGAGTGTAGAATATATTTAAGAACATAAGTGTGGAAAAGTTTAATAAGGGAGTGGGAAAGGTTAATAAGGAACTGGGAACGTTTTATAAGTGTGTGGGAAGGGTTTATAAAGCCTTAAAATATATATAAATACTAAAATAAATGTAAGGTTCCTACTTTGCGGATTTTCACCTATTGCAGGGGGGCCTAGAACGTAATACCGGTGATAAGTGAGGGAATACTGTCGCCCTGGCTGGTTTAGCTCAGTGGATTGAGCGTCGGCCTGCGAGCTAAGTGTCGCTGGTTCGATCTTCCAGTCAGGGTACATCAGAGAAGGAAAACTCTGACTCCAAAAAACCTCCGCTGCCTTGCGGCATACCTCTTCAGGGGAAAGGCTAAGGGAGTAAACCCCGACAGAAAATCCAGAGCCGGAGTCCCTAAGGCGGTTTGACGTTGTAGTCAACACCGGCAACTCCTGCGGCGCACCTGAACCCAAGCTGTATCGACTCCGTCTTTCCCTTGGACCCTTCAGCTGCGAAGAGAGGGGGGGTCTGCTGCATGGGCAACAGCAGACCCTCCATATTACCCTGCCCAGGCTCTGTAGCTTCAGCGTCATCGCATGATGTCGATTCAACACGGGAGGAGACAGATACCATGTCACTCCCGAGTCGGACTGCACAGCCATTCTCGGCGGTGCAGATAGACTCTTAAGAAGCTACACCATCGTCTCTCGAGACGGACGGCTGCCGACGACGACGACTGTACAGAGAGCGCACAGAGCCTGCGTAAGATTCTGTGAATGGTCAAAACTGGTTACCATGCCCCCTGTGTCACAGGGCGCAGTCAGGGATTTAAAAATAAGTGGCAGACATTTTAGGGGAGAATACCACGCGGCTTGGAAAGGAAAGGGAGAACACTACGTGGCTTTGAAAGGAAAGGGGGAGCACCATGTGGTTTACAAGGAGGCTGGGAACTCCACATGGTTCTTCATTAAGCACTGGAGGACACAACAACATAGGCAAAAACCTCCCCAATCAGGTTCGAATGATTGGGAGCTGCCGGTAAAGCTAAACTGTGTCTGGGAAGTAGGAAGACTATATCTCTGACTTTTCTAAAAACTAGCCTGGTTTGGTAGGGGGAGGCAGAACTATGTGTTTGTGTGTGTTTTAAAGAAAATAAGACTTAATGGCAAAAATCCACAAATAATCTAAATCTATATAACCATAAAATAAACAATTCTTTTTCTTTTCACCAAACTCTGGTATTGCGAGTTATGTTTCTGGCAGCGGGCAATCGGGCCCCTAATAACTGAACAGCCGTGGGTTCTGTTTCAATTGGAGCAGCCTGTGGGTTCTTTTACAAATAGACAGTCTCTTCAACAAATGGGGCTGGAAATAATTGCATATTCACGTGTTTAAGAATGAAATTAGACCTCCATCTTTACACCACTTTCAAAAACTTGAAATGGGTTAAAGACTTAAATGTAAGACTTGAAATGATAAAACACCTAGAAAAAAAATAGGAAAAAAGCTGCTTGAAATGGGTCTTAGCAATAATTTTTGGATATGACACCTAAAGCACAAGAAATAAAGTAAAAACAAGAACAGCAGCAAGTGGGACTACATCAGATCAAAACATTTCTGCACAGGAAAAGAAACAAAGTGAAAAGACAACCTATAAAATGGAGAAAAATATTTGCAAACTCTATATCTGATAAGGGATTAATATCTAAGATATACAAATAACTCATACAACTCAATAGCAAAAAAAAAAAAAAAAAAAAATGTCCTATCAGAAATGGGCAAAAGAGCCCTGGCTGGGTGGCTCAGTTGCTTGGAGCTTTGTCCTGTACAAAGCGGGTTTGATTCCCAATTGGAGCATGTAAGGGAGACAACCGATCAATGTTTCTTTCTCTCCCCCTCTTTCTCCCTTCTGCTCACTCTCATATCAATAAACATATCCTTGCATAAGGATTCAAATTTATTTTCTTATCTTGCCAGAAGTTCTATGAGTTACTATTACTTTCCTGATCAAGTTAGTCAGCGTCAGTGTATATTGCTTTCAAAATAGAATCTGACATATACCAAAAGTCCAGGCCAATAATGATGTGGGTTACAGGTGACATGGTTTACAATAGAAGTTTTTGTTTAAAAAAAAAAAAAATACAGCAAGTATTTTCTTATACTCTACATTGAAGGTTAAGTTACATTTGACCTTATGTTTCCTCTTTCTTTTAGTATAAAAAACAATAAATTAAACTCTGACATGAATGTCAATGACTTCATATAGCTACACTTTTAATTATGTACTGAAAATACTTATTGATATTTATCCCTTCAAAAGAAACACCAAGAGAATCCTATTTTTATTGAGAAAGTTTGAAAATGAAAAAGAAATAAAGACAAATCAACTATTTAAAGAACAATGGTTTAGAAATATTAAATTTAGAATAATATAGTTCTAAGACATCTAAAATTTTCTGCATTAAAAATAAAATTGTAACCCTGACCAGATGTTTCAGTTGGTTGGGTGACATCCTGCAAAGTGAAAGGTCACCAGTTTGATTTCCGGTCAGGACATATGCCTGAACTGTGAGTTCAGCCCCTGGTCAAGGTGCATTCAACAGACAATCAACTGATGTTTCTCTCCCTCTCTTTTTCCTACCTTCCTCTCTCTCTAAAATAAATAAATAAATATTTTAAAGAAAGAAAAATAAAATTGTGTAAAATTATTATTTTAAGTAAATATTTGCAAATTAAAATGGAAAAATTTGCAAAATTGTTTAATTATATTCTTTGACTTATATTCTTTGACTTAGATTGGACAAATGTAGGTAACTCAAGAGTCTCTCAATTTTACTTTTCTTCTAAATATATATATATACACACACACACACACACATATATTTATTGTGTTATTTCCACTGACTAAAAGTAGACTGGGTTGGAAGTGAATTGCTTTTTCTCTCCAAAGTGAATGGAATTGCTCTTCACTTAAACCTCTATCTGGAGTTTGCCATGCAGGCTTTGTGAGTAAGGCAGACTGAGAGCCCATCAAATTCAATGGCTTGAGCCCCTGACATTTTTTCCTATTCAGAGGTCATTTTGTGAAGGCATGCTATCTGTTCACTAGAAGAACAATAAACAGTGGATCCCTGCAATTTGACATTTTCTAAATATAGGACTTCAAAGATTCAACAAAAGGAGTAAGTTGAGAAAAATGCTCACTATAAAATAAAATTTGAACTGTCTATTTAATTCAATTCTTATAGGACATGTAGACAAAGAAAAGAAAAGAGAAAATAAAAGAAAAAAGAAAAAAAAGTGTTCTATGAAAAGTAACCATAAATTCTTAATTGGGCAGGTCACATTGCGTAGTCACAATCCAGGCCTATAACTTCTTTAGCAAAAGGCTTATCTTTGCCTTAAGCAATTCCTGTCCCGTTGTTTCTGTGCATCTAGGTTAACATACCTTTGAAATAAACCATAACTATCTTGAAGAGAGCACATAATCTTGTTAACTATCCTGTAATCTGATCTTCACCTTGCTTTCTCCACTTCTAATAATCTTCCTTATGTTCCCTCCTTAATTTCAAATCCACATGAGAAGCTGCGTTTGAGATCTTGCTCTCCAGTATATGTCATCAGTTTGGCTCAGATAAACTCTTATAAAAATTCTCTACAGGTGTGGAAGTTTCTTACATCAACAGACAAGACCAGTAACTGTAAATCCCTATGCACTGGGGCTTTAGTAGAAAAAACTTAATTTCAGAGTGTCCTACTTACTGTCTGAAGGCTCTTTCTTTCTTTGCATGTTTATCTTCATACTATGATCTGCTTTTGTGTCCTATGATACACAAATCCTAAACTGGTGATAATGCTGTGTCACAGGTGAGTGTAATAAAAGTTACACTTTAAAATATTTTATTGCACCCTGGCTGATGTGGCTCAGCAGATTGAGCACTGGCCTGCAAAGCAGAGGGTTGCTGGTTTGATTACTGGGTTGTGGGCCTGGTCCCCAGTTGGGGGCTCGCGAAAGGCAACCACACATGGATATTTCTCTCCCTTTCTTTCTCCCTCCCTTCCCCTCACTCTGAAAATAAATACGTAAAATCTTAAACAAAAACAAAAACACAACGTTTTATTGCATTTTGAAAGCTCATAAATTTACAAAAAGTTACAAAGATTATTTCTTTTTCTGGAACCACTGAAAAAGACTATTGACTTAAAGTCCATTACCTTTGAATACTTCAGTGTGCATTTCCTACAAATAAGGACATTTTCCTGCTTAACCACAATACAACCATCAAAACCAGAAAACTCACACTGATACATAACTGCCATTTACTGCTCAGACCCCATTCAAGATTGTCCAGTTATCCCAAATAGTCCTTTATAACAAAAGGATTCGATTCAGAACCTTGAGTTGCATTTTTTGTCATGTCTCTTTAGTTTTGTTACAGAACCCCTGGGCTGCTCCAATTGAAAACAAACCCACAGGCTCTTTAGTTAGGGGCCCGATTGCCCGCCGCCAAAATTATAACTCTCAATACCAGAGTTTAGTGGAAGAAAAAGAATTGTTTATTTAACAGTTATATAGATATAGTTATTTACGGATTTCTGTTGTTAAGTCTTATGTTCTTTAAAACACCCATAAACACATATCCTTGCCTCTCCCCTACCAAACCAGGCTAGCTTTAGAAAAGTTAGAGAAACCGTTTCCCTTCTTTCCAAACACAGTTCAGTTTTACCAGCAGCTGCCAATCACTCTTCTGGTTGGGGAGGTCCTTTCTGTGCTGTGGTGCCCTCCAGCTCTCAATGCAGAACCGCCTGGATTCTCAGCCTCCTTGCAAACTGCCTTCTTCCTGCAAACCACATGGATCTCCTCTCCTCAAAATCGCATGGCGAGAGCCTCTTAAAGCAGCCTGGAGACCCCTTCTCCAAGCCACATGGAGAACTTAACTTCTTTATTCCACAGGGAGAAGATCCCTTCACCAAGCCACATGGAGAGGGCGAGAGAGCGAGAGCGCAAGAGAGCAAGCGAGCTAAAATGTCCGCAGCTGCTTATATATCCCTGACTGCGTCCTCTGCCGCAGTGGGCGTTGCAAACAGTTCTGACCATTCACAGAACCTTACTAGGCTCTGTGTGCTTTTTCCATACCATCCCCTGGTTCAAGACTCCTCCCATCTACCTGAGGCTTTGGATGCATTAAAGCCATTTTGCATAAAAAAGACACTAGCCACCAGCCTCAGGCATGTGGAGGCATTCTAAAAGCTGCTTCCTTTTCCCCATCCCCCAGCCGCAAACTCTGGGGTTTTTTGGAACACCCCTGTTTCTGTAACAGTTTCTTTATTCTGGAAGAGTTCCTCAGCCTTAACTTCTGTGGCCTTGACACTTTTGAAGGTGAAAGGCCAGATGTTATGTAGAATATCCCATTAAGTGACTTTGTTTTCTCATGAATAGCAATAGATTATACATCTTTTGACAAGAAAATCACAAAAGTGATACTGTGTTTTTATTGCATCCTATCTAATGATGCAGGATTTTGATGGGCCCACTATTGATTCACTTAGAGCACTTGGTTAAGGTGGTTTCTGCCAGGTTTCCCCACTTTAATTAAACTTACTTATTCTCTTTTTACTAAATTATTTTTTAAATAATTTTTATTATTTTTATTTTATGTATTGATTAATTTTTAGAGAGAAAGGAAGTGGAGGAGAGAGACATCGGTTTGTTGTTCCATTTACTGAGGCATTCATTAGTTTCTTCTTGTATGTGCCCTGACTAGGAATTGAACCTGCAACCTTGGCGTATCATGATGATGATGCTCTAACCAACTGAGGTACCCGGCCAGGGCCTACTAAATTATTTTTTGAAGCTAGTTAGGTACTTTGAAACTATGTAAACAGTTCATTCCTCATTAAACATTAAGCCTATCCACTTACAAGATTTCAATGTATTCATTCATTTATAACTGGACTCATGATTTCCAATTTTATTCAATGAGTTACAATTAGGTACAAGAATTATATATTTCAATGTCAAGTTGTCCCAAATTCGACCTAGGACAGCCACTTCAAGTTGCCCTGTCTTGGATATGGGTCCATTATACTTGGAGCATTTTCTTGATTTTTTCTGCATAAGATGTTCCATAATTATCTTGTATTTCTTTGCCACAGTCCTGGAATAAACCATTTCTCCAGAGACTCTTGGTCCACTTGACAGTGAATAATATATTGAAGCCAAGATCTGGGCGATCACTATACTCAGTGCTGTTCAGATGCGCTGCTCCCAGGTTCTAGCAGCAGACAAGCAGCGGTTCTAAACCTGTGGGTCGTGACCCTTTTGGGGGTCGAATGATCCCTTCACAGGGGTCACCTAAGACCATCTGAAAACACATATATAATTACATATTGTTTTTGTGATTAATCACTATGCTTTAGTTATGGTTGGGGGTCACCACAACACGAGGAACTGTATTAAAGGGTCGCGGCATTAGGAAGGCTGAGAACCACTGAGCTAGAGGATATGTATATGTTCTTTTGTTTTGTTTGCTTTGGTTAGATTCTATGTAAGTGAGATAATATGGTATTTATCTTTTTCTGTCTAACTTATTTCACTTAGCATAATGCCCTCAACTTTATTTATATTGTCACAAAGGGCAGGACTTTATTCTTTTTTATGGTTAAATAATATTCCATTGTATATACATGCCACAATTTCTTTATCTACTAATCTATTGATGGGCACTTAGGTTGATTCCATATCTTGGCTATTGTAAATAATGTTGCAATGGACATAGGAATATAGATACATTTTCTACTTCTCATCCTCTTTGGATAAATATCCAGAGGTGGAATTGTGGGAACATATGGTAACTCTATTTTTAATTTTTTGAGTAGCTGCTTTAATTACAGGCAAAACACCCTTTCACTTGGGTGCAATAACATTTCCTGATGCCTACAGAGCAAGAATCCAAAGTGATTTTTAAAGTGGAAGGTAAACAGGAATCACCTTACTCTAAATTCTGTATTTATAGATCAGTTTTAAGTTTGGCTTCACCGAAATTAATCAAATAAAAAAGGTGTAAAATTCAGAAATCATGATTGTCTTATGAGCACAGTCTCTCTCCTTGGCTGCATTTTGCTGGGTAAGGGGTCTCTTCTGGCCAATAAATGTCAGGGAAACAATCTTTCTTCTTTAAGCAATAGAGAAAACACAATGTTTAGATATTAAAATTCCAGCTTTATAGTATGCCTGCTCACCACAACTTTTTTTTTCTTTACAAAGATGACTACAAGAATGATCAGAATAATAGTCCTGTGTCTATTTATCTTTCTGAATTGAGTGGAGTTAAGTGCTTTTTAAATCTTTTGGAAGAAAAACTTGTGACAGTGTCTGCAGCTGGCAATAGTCATCCTTTGAATTTTCTTTTTTTTCACACATTTAAGTCGAATTTTATTTATTTAGTTGAAGGGGCTTTTATTCTATTCTTCAACATCCAAGTTACACTCAGATTTTGGTTCCAACTTAAAGGAATTTTTATAAAATATCTTAATAACATTCTTATTTGTGGAAAAAGATTTAAGGAAAAATAAACAAAATATCTATGTTAGTTAGAGCTGCAGTTTTTTGTGGAAGGATGACCCTTGTTTTAGGAATTAGGAGAGAAGGTTGTTTAAAATGTTTGTCTTTGTGAAAGCCAGAGAGCATTCATTGAACTGGTTATTTCGCATTCTTCGGACCAGACCACGGTTCTCTTATTCTGCCTTTTCATCCTTTGACCTTTTCATCCTCTTTCTATGTGCAAACCAGAGTCTGCAATAACTTCACCCACTGTAAGCAAGAGCAGTAAAGGTCTTCAGTGATTTGAAAACCTCTTTCACTTACTCACTAATAGCCTTGCTTGTCTGGGTCTCTGAAACAGAGGACATTCTGCATGAAAGCTGGTAGCAGGGGAAGCTTGGTAAGTATCTAGCAGTCTTTTTCAGGATGGTCTCAGATTTGGAGAGGAGAGAGTAAGTCCTGAATTCCAAACACTGGCAACGCAGTTTAGGGAACCATAGGGCTGATCTTGATTGCAGATAGGGCTTGCAGAATAAGAATTACATTGCTATTGTTATGAATTATATTGTCCTTGATCATTCTATTTGGCCAAGAGCTATCAGTTAACTAAGGTATCTCAGCTCACTGGAGTAAAAATGTGAAATATTTTTAGTTTTTCTAACAATTGCTTCTAATTATAAAATTGGAATCATTTTTTTCTTACTGTTTTGTTTGTTGGGACCCTGGAACAATACCGTGAAAGGAGGCCAGAAACTCTTGTGGCCATTCGTCACTCACCAATGTCTCCTTCATCTGTAGACACATGGATGCACACACTGTCACTGGGGGCACAGAGCAGCATGGCCTGCCTTTGTGATTGTCTGGTTCTTTGTGATGCTGGTGGCCGCTGCTGGTGTGGTGGCTTCCTGGTCTTTCTGCACTTGCTGTTCCTGCGTTTCCTTCCCTCCAAGGGAGGCCAGGTTCGAAAGCTAGAGCAAGTGGGTTTGGTTGCCAGCCCAAGAGGTCTGAATTGTGTTTTTAAGTTAAATGAGAAGCTTTGAAGGATTTTAATAGTAACTCGATCTGATTGTTATTTCAGGAAGAAAACATACTAAGTCAAAGATGGTCTGTACGTGAGGAAGAGTGGGCTCAGAGACCACCTAGCAGGGATGTTGCAAGATATACTTGGACTGCAGAGCCAATAGAACTTCCTGGACAATTGGATAAAAGGTGTGAAAGAAAACAAAGAGTGAAGGGCCAGAGGTGCACCCACATCTACAAAGGAGAACTTACAGCAACTGCAAAAGGTGGGAGAACTTTGTGCTTGGCTGAGGACAAAAATGAGAATAGGAAGCAAATGACAGAATCAAAGGGTAGGAACTTCAAAAGAGAATACATAGCAAAATGCGGTTGGCAGAGAAAAGGCCCATCTTTACTCTCTGACCCCATACATCTCTGTGGGACTCATTTCCGCTTCCCCATGAAGTGGGAATATTTATCTGGTTTGAGGGAAACTGTTCTCATCAAGTGAAAACAGGTGTCAGGTAAGTTGGAATAGAAAAAGGGATATTAGAAGCAAGATCAAGAATCTAGAGATTTTTTTTTTCAAAATCTAATAATATAAAAGGTTGGCAGGGACTGAGGATGTAAATGAGGCTAGAGGATGAGTGTGCTGGAAGAAAAACCCTGAGAGGCCTCACATCCCAGCACTATTAGGTAAAAGCCATCATTGAAAATAGACTGAAGGCACATATTGATCAGGAATGAGAGATACTGAGCAAGAAAATACGGTTTCAAGGCCAACTCACAGAACTTACTGGTGCCAAGTTTCCACCTGGAATGTTAGCATCATGGTATTCACATCCTCTGTTATAGGAGGATGTGGGTGGGGGTCCTCTCTCTGTTTTACACTTTATACTACTTTATTAGGACGTACATTACATTTTGTTTTTAAACCTTGTTATGACCCATTTGAACTTTGAAGTTGCAAGATTGCCACTTTTAGGGTGTGAAAAGGGGGAAGATTACATAAGAGAAATTTAAGTTTGTGAAGGAGAAAATAGTTCAGTTGTGTTAGAGGCTACTGAATAATGAGCCTCTAACAACTCTGTTAAACAAATGTGTTAAATACTTTAATTGAGAGATGCATTTTCCAACAATAGATGTATCTTACACACTTTTTAGCTTTGAAGAAAAGATTGAAAGGGGTTGGAATAAATCCACAATGTTGCTTTGTTAAGTGTATTTGCAGGAAGCAAATATCTTCCAAGATACAAATAATTAGAAGCTGATAGCAGCCTTCTTTTATAAGGTAAATTGAGATAAATAATGTATCTATATTAACAAAAGACCAAAGACTCACCGAAGCCGCTACCTGGACTCTTTACAATGGATTGGCAAGATAAGGATTGTAGATGCCACCTACTGAGGCAACGACAACCTACACCTTTAAGGTAATACTGATCCTTCTCAGAACACTTTATATTTAATCGCACATTCAATATTTGCCTTCTCATTGTACTGTAGGCTTCCTAAAGGCAAGGATAATATTCTCAGATTTTCTTTTTACAACATCTGGCGTGCTATATAGCCTCTCAATAAATATTGATTTAAGAATAACCTAATTTTAATTTGGGAAAATTAATTAAGCTGGGAGACTGTGCTAGTTAATACACTGATTTCCTCTGTTAATCAAACTTTAGCAATAAAATTGAGATAGGAGTAGGCAAAAACAAATTTCACAAATAACTTAGTCATTTTAATCATTACTTTTGAACTTCTCTTTCTGCAACAAGCCTTTTTCTAGAGATGATTTTCATCTGCCTTTTGAGAGAAATGTAGTCAGTAACAATGATTCCATGAGTAGAAGATAGAAAATGCCAAGGGCCTAGAAATTAATAAATTTTATAATCAGCCCTAGGCTGTGGTTCAGTTGGTAGTAGCATCGTCCCGTGCACCAAGGGGTTGTGGGTTCTATTCCTGGTCAGAGTGCATGCCTAGGTTGTGGGTTGGATCCCCAGTCAGGATGCGTATAGGAGGCAACCAATCAAAGTTTCACTCTCACATCTGTGTTTCTCCCTCTTCTCCCCTTCCTCTCTCTCTAAAATCAATAATAAAAATACATGCCCTCAGGTGAGGATTTAAAAAATTACATAATACTCAAAACGTATATGTATAACACATTTTTTTGTGTGTGTGTATTGACACAAATAACATTTGATATTGTTTGTTGCATAGAGGAGACCCTTGTCACCCACCCAGCTGTTAAAGTAGAAACTGGGTTTTAATAACATAGAAATGTTTTGAAATCAATTAATCCACTAACAATATTTGGTTCAAAGAAAGCTATCAGGAATTCCACAAAAGTGCCAGGAAAAAAAACCATCAGATACATTAATCAACAATTACAGTGCAAGAAAAAGGACCTAGGCTCTTCTGGAAACTCCTTAGGAGCAAAAGCCTTAACTATGTTAATCTAAACTAAAAGGCCAAGTGATAGGCAATAAGCATTTATCTGATATCCAAAAGAACAAGCTATTCAGAAAGCATCGA
Source organism: Furipterus horrens (assembly GCF_987537825.1). Classification (NCBI taxonomy): domain Eukaryota; kingdom Metazoa; phylum Chordata; class Mammalia; order Chiroptera; family Furipteridae; genus Furipterus; species Furipterus horrens. The sequence goes on along the minus strand of NW_028327172.1, from coordinate 56,476,019 downwards.
TTCAGGCAGAAACCCAGATAGTATTCTGATTAGGGGGTGAAGGCAAGGGGCTTTTATGTGAAAGAGAAGGAGAATAATCCCATTAATAAAAGGAAGAAATTTCTATAGGTCCAGATAAGCTAAGTTAATGTTTAGCTGTACATAGTGCTGTTAATTCTAAAGAATGTCTTTAACTTTCAGTAGTCAGAATGTGTGCTTTGCAAACAGTTGTTTGGAATATCATGTTGCTTTGTCCCAGTTATTTTGCCCATTTAAAACATGTCAAAGTTTGAGGAGTAAGATGGATAAGGCAGTTCCTCTAGATGGCGACTCCAACTCCATTTTGAAGTGGCTCTATTTATGTTATTTTTCACAGCTGAGATCATCAGGTCCTCAGAAAACACAGAAGATTGGGGGTGTAACTGTAGTTGTCCTGTCTCTTTCACAATCCACTTAGTAGGCATTTAACCTTCAGGTGTAAAACTGGTTTTGGTTGGATATGAGGAATCTAGTCAGGAGTTGCTAAAGGTTTCCTCTAGGGTGAAATGAGTGGATGTCAGAGTCCTATTTACAAGGACCATCATTTTGCAAACTTTTTAAACACTTTTTTTTGTTGTTGTTGTTCAAAAAACTTTTACTTGCTATAAAGACAAAACACTTTTAAAGAGAAACATCTATAAACATGGTAGTGAAACTGGAGGGCAACCAAGTCCAGGGCTTGTGCTGCCTGTCACAGCTCAGCAAAAAGCAGACACAGGGACTGGATTATAATTGTGCTTTTCTTAGGATCAGAGGCCAGCAATCTAAGAAGGTGGCAGGTAAAAACCCTAACAGCCATCTCCCCTTGAGCTTTCAGAAGCAAGTTTATAAGGGGAAACATTTATGTAGGGGGATTTGTGAGGGGGAAATTCCTAGAGGGAGCTGGAAGGGGAGTCTTGCAGCTTCTTCCCAAGTTCGCTCCCTTTGTTCCAACACCTGTGGTTTATGGCCAGGGAGGTTATGCACTCTCAGGTTAGGGAGCAGCGGTATAAACCATTTACTTTTAAGTGTCCTCGGGTAGGGGAGATAAGGTCTTGAGGTTAACCAGCGGGTTGTAAGTGGCTCAAACTGTTTGGCTTTGTTTAATTTTCTTGTCTCAGTTTCCCCTCTCCACTTGCCTAGGAATTTTCCTAGCATCTTACTGTCCTGTCACAGTAGGAGGGAGAGGACAAGGAGGATGGCATTTGTTGACAAACTACTGTCAGTTATGAATCAAAGCACTTTCAATGGTTAATCTGATTAATTTGAACCTACATCACACTTGTGAGGTAAGGAAAAACCCCAGTTACAGAAGAAGAAACTGAGAATTATAGAAATTTGGATACTCGTTTAGTTAAGGGGGAATAAAAGAACTCAATCCTATCACTTTTTTAAAAAGATTTTATTTATTTTTATTTTTAGAGGAGGGGGAAAAGGAGGGAAAAAGGGAGAAAAATATCAGGCTGTGAGAGAGAAACATGGATTTGTTGCTTCTCACGGGCCCCACCTCCAGGACCTGGCTGGAAACCCAAGTATGTACCCTGACTGGAATGGAACCCGGGAACTTTCTGACTGTAGGATGACACACAACCCACTGGGCCAACCCCAGTAAGGGCTCAGTGCTATCAGTTTTGTGTTTTTTTTTAAAGTATATTTTATTGATTATGTTGTTAACAGTAGTCCCGATTTTTTTTTCCCTTTGCTCCCCTCTGCCCAGTACCCCCCTTCCCTCCAGCAATCCCCTTAGTTCATGTCCATGGGTCATGCATATACGCAAATCCTTCAGCTTCTCCGTTTCTTGTATGATTCTTAACTTCCCCCTATTTTGTACCAACCAATTATGCTTCTTAATCCCTACACCATTTCCCCATTTGTCCCCCTTCCCCTTCACAGCTGATAACCTTCCAAATGATCTTCTACCTATGATTCTGTTCCTATTCTGGTTTGCTTAGTTGGATTTTGCTTTTATTTTTTAGATTCAGTTGTTGATAGTTGTGAGTTTGTTGTCATTTTATCAGTGCTATCAGTTTTGTTGTTGATGCGTGGTGAAGGAACTCCTGCGTTATAGTGGAGCAACCAGGACCCCAAATGCTTCCCAAATGTCACCACTTAGAAATTAGGGGGCAGCAGGGTAATCTACAGGGAAGGAAAAGAAGGACTTAAATGCATTTCCAGCTGAAACTCAGCAATTCCTAGAATGGGGGTGGCAGGGAGGCAGGTGAACAAGAGTTCTTTAGGAAACAAGTAGGAACGTTTTCAGTAGCCCCCACCGTACACTTTGTCCGGGTTACCGTAAGATCAACAGACTGAAAGTCGCCAGTCAACAAGAAGAATGTTTGCTTCCCCCGCAGGGCTTTCTCTCTCCCCTCGAAGCCCCCGAAGGACTCAAGGAGCCAGGAGTCGTTTCATGCAGGTTTTAACTCTTCCCTGGAGGAACCTGTAGGGCGGGGCCATGGTGAGCGGTGGCCACGCCCCGCGGGAGCTTGGATGCTCCCCACGTCCCCACGCGCGCTCTCTCGGTTCATCTGCACTTCCCAAGCCCCTTACAGCAGCCTGCGCTTCAAGCTCAGTCGGGAAAAAGCCATGGCGAAGTCCACGGGTCGTCTGTACCTTTGGATGTGCTTGGCTGCAGCGCTGGCGTCTTTCCTTGCAGGATTTATGGTGGGTAAGTGTACAAACCCCTTCCTCCCAGCCCCGGGCAGCCGCTCCTCCGCGGAGAAGACCGGGTTGTGCTGTGCTGGGCTCAGTCTCAGTCGGAGTGGTCAGAACTCCCGGAGTTTCAGCCAAACTGGAAATCGAATGGAGTGCGTTTGGGCCTTCCTACTAAAGTGTGGCTGAAATCCAGATTTATTCGATGCTCGCTGAGTCAGGGTACTGATAAGGGCTGTTGGAAAGAATTGTTACTGTCCGCAGGTACGAAAACAAGCATTATTAATGAGCCAAGCTTGTAATTAATATGTGGAGGACTGCAAAAACTGCCCTCCCCTGATCATTTATTAATTAAATATTTGTGGAAGCTCCCTGTGTGTGAGGCACTGTGCTGAAACACTATTTCCCTAGCACAGAACAAGACAAAGGTCCTTGCCTTGATGCCTAACGTGGAAAAAAGAAAAGAACTTCCCTCATATAAAACTCATTTTAATCAACTCAGAATTACAGTATACATCAGAATTGGAAGGTTCCCTGCATTTAATGTGAATATATACCTGTAAAGTTCACAATGACCTATCGTATTTCTTAGGGAAGGGTTATTTTTGGCTTCTAGCTTCTATAAAAGTCTAAAGCAATTATGTGTATACATGGTATGTATATGTGCATATGTGTATTCTCCCCCTAGGCTGGTTTAGTAAACCTCTCAAAGAAACAGCCACTACACTGCGCTATCATCAAAGTATACGGCGGAACCTGGTGTCCGAGATGAAAGCTGAAAATATTAAATCATTTCTTCGGTAAGTTTGTTTTGCATATTTGATCTTTAAAACAAAGTGTTTAAAATATTGCAGAGTGAGGAGTATATTAAAACCGGTTATATTCATATGGGCAGTCTTCTTTATGTGAAATTATATATCCTATTCATTCATGGTGGTTTAAAAAGTCCCTAAACAACTCTTAGGGTAAAATCTATTTGAATGTTGCAGGAGTCTTTCTTCCCTAACTTCATCTACAGAAAAATTATCTGATTGCTTTATTAAGAGATGTTTCAATTTCATGCAGCTTTGGGCTGCAACTGAATGTTATTTTTTGTTCCTCACTGCGTGGGTTTAATCAGCAATGTTATGTAAACATTATGTTCTGCCAGGAAGATAACTTCTTGTAAACTCTGATTTCGAGGAAAGGAGGATCAAGTTTCAGATTCTTTCTGCCACAGATTAAGCCTCTCTCTCATGTTGCAAATATAAGGAACACAAATACGACAAAAGGAAAGCGAGGGAATCAGTGAAAATCCACCAGTCTCAAGCATGAAAAAAGTGATATTTGGGGGAGTGAATATGAACTCCTTGAAGGCAATCACCATGACATTTATTTCGATGTTTAGAATTCAAAGGACTATCATAAAAAATACCCCAGCTTTACTAAAGTATAATTTACATAAAATAAACTGCTTCCATGTAAAACCTAGAATTTGCAAGTATTGACAGATGTATAATATACCCAACAAACCACCTCCTCAATCTTAATACAGAAATTTACATCATGGCCTTTACAGTTTATTCCTCCCTTCAATCCTGGTCCTAGATAAGCACTGATCAGTTTTATGTCACTATGAATTCCTTTTCTGGAATTTTATATAAGTGGAATTATACAGTAAATTTATTGCTTTTTACTGCTGAGTAGTATTACATTGAATGTACTACATACATTGTGTAGGTGATGGACATTTGAGTTTCTAGTTTTTGATTATTGTGAATAAAACTGCTATGAGCTTATGTTTACAAGATTTTGTGTGTACATATGTTTTCATTTCTCTTGGATGGCTGTTTTGAATGATAAACATGTTTAATTTTTTAAAGAAAATGCCAGACTTCAAAAGGGACTGTACTATTTTCCATTGCTGCTGATCATGTCCGAATGTACCATCGCTCCTCATCCTGGCCAACAGTTAGTATTGTTAATAAACATGTTGTAATCTTAACCATTCCAATGGGTATGAGTGGCACTTCATTGTGCTTTTAATTTGCGTTTCCCTTATTTAAAGCATCTTCTCATGTGCTTATTGGATAGTTGCATATCTTCTTTTTTTTTTTTTAAGATTTTATTTATTTATTTTTAGAGAGAGGTGGAGGGAAGGAGAAAGAGAGGGATCGAAACATTAATGTGTGGTTGCCTCTTGTGCTCCCCAACTGAGGACCTGACCTGCAACCCAGATGTGTGCCCTGAACTGGGAATCGAACCAGCAATCTCTGGTTTGCAGGCCTGTGCTCAGTCCACTGAGTTACCCCAGCCAGGTGTATATCTTCTTTTATAAAGTCCCTCCTTAAATATTTTTCTATTTTTAAATTGTTTTGTTTTCTTATTGAGTTGTAGGATTTCTTTATTCTGGATATAATACCTTTGTCAAACATGTATTGTGGATATTCTGTTTTATGGTTGGCCTTTTTTGTTTACTTAGTGGAGTTTTAGAAGGGCAGAAATTTTTAAGTTCAGTTGAGTAATTTTTGTTTTATGTTTCATATTCTAGGTGCTATTGAACTTTGCCTATGAGAATTTGGGAAGATATTTTTCTATTCTTTCAGAAGTTTTATAATTTTAGCTTGCACATTTAGGTCAGTAATACACTTCGAGTTAATTTTAGTATGAGGTAAAAGTTAACGTTTTTTCAAATACAAATATTACTTTATTCCTACAACATATGTTGGAAAAAAAAAAACTTTTACCATTACTTTTTCTTGGCATATTTGTTCAAAATCACTTGACCATAAAGTATGTGGCCTGTTTTTGGATTATATATTTCCTTCCAATAATGATCTCTTGATTTATGTATCTCTATACTGCACTATATTTTTAGTATAGTTTAATAGTAAGTCTGAAAATCTGGTAGAGTTAATCCTACATTTTGTTTGCTTAAAAATTGGTTTGACTATTTTCAGTCATTTGTGTTTCCAAGTAAATTTTTAAAGTATATTTTATTGATTATGTTGTTAACAGTAGTCCCAATTTCTTTTCCCTTTGCTCCCCTCTTCCCAGTACCCCTCTTCCCTCCAGCAATCCCACCCTCCTTAGTTCATGTCCATGGGTAATGCATATAAGTTCTTTGGCTTCTCCATTTCCTATATTATTCTTAACTTCCCCCTATTTATTTTGTACCAACCAATTATGCTTCTTAGTCCCTGCACCATTTCCCCATTTCTCCCCCTCCCCCCTCCCAGCTGATAACCCTCCAAATGATCCCCATACCTATGATTCTGTTCCTATTCTGGTTGTTTACTTAGTTTGTATTTTATAGATTCAGTTGTTGATAATTGTGAGTATGTTGTCATTTTAATGTTCATAGTATTAATTTTCTTTTTCTTAAATAAGTCCCTTTAACATTTCATATAATAATGGCTTGGTGATGAATTCCTTTAGCTTTACCTTGTCTGGGAAGCACTTTATCTGCCCTTGCATTCTAAATGATAGCTTTGCTGGACAGAGTAATTTTGGTTGTAGGTCCTTGCTTTTCATCTCATTGAATACTTCTTGCCAATCCTTCTTGCCTGGAAAGTTTCTTTGGAGAAATCAGCTGATAGTCTTATAGGCACCACATTGTAGATAACTCTCTGCTTTTCTCTTGCTCTTTTAAGATTCTTTATCTTCAACCTTTGGCATTTTAATGATGATGTGTCTTGGTGTGGTCCTCTTTGGTTCTAGCTTGTTTGGAACTCTCTGTGCTTCCTGGACTTGTATGTCTATTTCCTTTGCCAAATTTGGGAAATTTTTCTCCATGATTTTTTCACATAAGCTTTCAATTTCTTGCTCTTCCTCTTCTCCTTCTCACCCCTATGATTCAGATGTTGGCATGTTTAAAGTTGTTCCAGAAGTTACTGAGCCTCTCCTCATTTTTTTCAATTTTTGTTTCCTCATTCTGTACTGGTTGATTGTTCTTTTCTTCCTTATGTTTGAAATCATTGATTTGAACACCGGTTTCTTTCCTTCACCATTGGTTTTGTATGGATTTTCCTTTGTTTCATTTAGCATAGCCTTAATTTCTTCCCTTATGCATTTGCCATATTTAAGCATATCTGTTAAGCCTGTGAGCATCTGTATCACTAGTGTTTTGAACTCTACATCTGTTAGGTTGGCTATCTCCTCATAGCTTAGTTCTCCCACCGGGACCTTGATCCATTCTGTCTTTTGGGCCATACTCCTGTCTCCTCATCTTGACAGGCTGGTGTGTTTGTTTGCCTCTGTGTCTTAGATAGAGCTGTTGCACCTGTTATGTTGTAAGGGTTGGAGCCTTCAGTATTCGTCAGTACAGGGCGACCTGTTTCACCATGCTGTGGCACTGTGTTTGGGGTAGGGATCTGAGGGTCAACAATGCCACTTGCTCAACACTCTCCACTTTTCCAGGCACTTCTCCTGCTTCCCTTATGGGACTGGTGCATCTTTAGCTGTTGTCGTGGCCATCGTTCCCAGAGTGGGTGGGTCTGTGGATGATCTAGGACTGTGGCAGCCCTTTAAACAAGTAGACTCTACTGAAAGACCAGCAGTTTCTTCCTCCACCCCATCCCCCACTGGTTTGCACAGTCAGAAGCAACGAGGCTTTATTTTCCCCTGCGCTGGAACCGTGAGCTGTGCGGTCTGGTCTGGTGCTGGGAGTGCTCTCCAGGTGTCCCTCTCTACTTTTTAAAATGTATGACTGTGCTTTCCACTAGCCTGCAGCTGCCACTGCCACCACCACTGCCACACTGCATCCTCTCCACCCCAGCTCTGGCCCTCCTACCTGTCTGGATGAGTATTTCTTCTTTATATCTTTGTTTGTTGGACTTCCATGCAGCTCGATTTTCTAGAACTTCTGGTTGTCTCTAGTTTTTTTTTTTTTTTTTTTTTTTTTAAAGTATATTTTATTGATTATGCTGTTACAGTAGTTCCAATTTTTTCCCCTTTACTCCCCTCCACCCAGTATCTCCGTCCCCCAGCATCCCCCCCCCAAGTCCATACCCATGGTTCGTAAAAAATAACTATCCCTCCCTCTCAGATATTAAGACCCTTTGTAATCTTGTAAAGGACAATGGGCGAAGGTCTCAAGCTCCTCTAGCTGCTTCAAGCTGGACATGGTCGTCGTCCTACCTACCCTTGGGTCCAGAAATCCCTAATAAGAGTGGGGGTGTGGAGGGGAGGGTGGCCTTCCCACATGGGGAAGGATCATGCAGACTCCAGGTCAGTTGGCTGTCTCCGGACAACGGCGTGCTTGGTTTAGCAGGCTGGCATCCTTGTTGTGTTCTGGGGGCAACAGATTTGGCAAAAAGGGTTAAAAAGCATCATTCAATCCATAACTACTAGGTGGCAAAAGGCAGGGATTAATTTTTCAATGTTCCACATTAGGAGAAAAAAAAAAAAAAGGGCTTCTTTGGAGGAAGGTGTGCTAGGCACATCTCTCCTGTCCAAAACCCTTTTGCCCATTTTATTTAGTTTGGGCTGAGGGAAATAGTTTATGTTTCCCCCCTCTCAGACCTCTGCGCCCTTTCTGTCCAAGCCATTAGGATAGAAAAGAGAAACCGGTTTTAAAGTGAGGCCCACAGACCACCCCATTCTTCACCAACCCAGCCATTTAGTTCAGCCAAACTGTTGAGTCTCTGGAGGCAGCGCTGCAGAGAGGATTAAGTGAGGCTTATGCGTACAGACAATCACTCAGGTAATGCGGTCATAGGCTTATGCCCTCTGGTTCAATTTTGCTCATTTGTTTGTGTTGTTCATTAGTTTCCTGTAATAGGTGACAGCATAACGTATTTTTCTTTCGTTGCCTGGCTTATTTCGCTAAGCATAATTCTCTCTAGTTCCATCCATGTTGTTGCAAATGGTAGAAGTTCCTTCTTTCTTTCTGCTACATAGAACTCCATTGTGTAAATGTACCACAGTTTTTTGATCCACTCATCTACAGATGGGCATTTAGGTTGTTTCCAGCACTTGGCTATTGTAAATAGTGCTGCTATGAACATTGGAGTGCATAGGTTCTTTTGAATTGGTGTTTCAGGATTTTTCGGATATAATCCCAGTAATGGAATTGCTGGTTCAAAAGGCAGTTCCATTTTTAGTTTTTTGAGGAAATTCCAAACTGTTTTCCATAGTGGCTGCACCAGTCTGCATTCCCACCAGCAATGCACCAGGGTTCCCGTTTCTCCGCATCCTCTCCAGCACAAGTTGTTTGTTGATTTGTTGATTATGGCCATTCTGACTGGTGTGAGGTGGTATCTCATTGTGGTTTTTATTTGCATCTCTCTGATGGCTAGTGATGTTGAGCATATTTTCATATGTCTATGGGCCCTCTGTATGTCTTCTTTGGAGAAGTGTTTGTTCAGGTCCTTTGCCCATTTTTTAATTGGGTTGTCTGTCTTCTTGGTGTTGAGTCGTATGAGTTCTTTATATATTTTGGAGATCAATCCCTTGTCTGAGATGTCATTGGCGAATATATTTTCCCATATGGTTGGTTTCCTTTTCATCTTGCTGATGTTTTCTTTAGCTGAGCAGAAACTTTTTAGTTTGATGTAGTCCCATTTGTTTATTCTTTCCTTTATTTCCCTTGCCTTAGGAGATATATCAGTGAAAATGTTGCTACGTGGGATATCTGAAATTTTCCTGCCTATTTTTTCCTCTAGGACTTTTATGGTATCACGGCTTACATTTAAGTCTTTGATCCATTTTGAGTTTATTCTGGTGTATGGTGTAAGTTGGTGGTCTAGTTTCATTTTTTTGCATGTCCCTGTCCAGTTCTCCCAACACCATTTGTTGAAGAGGCTCTTTTCACTCCATTTGATGTTCTTTCCCCCTTTGTCAAATATTAGTTGACCATATGAACCTGGGTTTATTTCTGGGCTCTCTATTCTGTTCCATTGATCTATATGTCTATTTTTATGCCAGTACCAGACTGTTTTGATTACCGTGGCCTTGTAGTATAGTTTGATATCAGGTATTGTGATTCCTCCTACTGTGTTCTTCTTCCTCAAAATTGCTGTGGCTATTCGGGCTCTTTTTTGGTTCCATATAAATTTTTGAAGTATTTGTTCTAGGTCTGTGAAATATGTTGCTGGTATTTTAATAGGGATTGCATTGAATCTATAAATTGCTTTGGGTAGTATGGACATTTTAATGATGTTGATTCTTCCCATCCATGAGCATGGTATATGCTTCCATTTATTTGTATCTTCTTTAATTTCTTTCTTCAATGTTATGTAGTTTTCTGAGTACAGGTCTTTTACCTCCTTGGTTAAGTTTATTCCTAGGTATTTTATTTTTCTTGTTGCTATGGTAAATTGAATTTTTCTTTCAGTTTCTATCTCTGAGTTTTTATTGTTGGTGTATAAAAATGCCTTTGATTTCTTAATATTGACTTTGTATCCTGCTATTTTGCCGAATTCACTTATTAGGTCGAGTAGTTTTTTTGTGGAGTCTATAGGGTTTTCTATGTACACTATCATGTCATCTGCAAATAATGACAGTTTTACTTCCTCTTTTCCAATTTGGATGCCTTTTATTTCTCTTTCTTGTCTGATTGCGGTGGCTAGAACTTCCAAGACTATGTTGAATAGGAGTGGGGAGAGCGGACATCCTTGTCTTGTTCCTGATCTCAGGGGGAATGCTCTCAGTTTTTGCCCATTGAGTATGATGTTGGCTTCAGGTTTCTCATATATGGCCTTTATTATGTTGAGGTAGGCTCCCTCTATTCCCATTTTGCTGAGAGTTTTTATCATAAATGGATGTTGTACTTTATCAAATGCTTTTTCTGCATCTATTTATATGATCATGTGGTTTTTGTCTTTCATTTTGTTTATGTGGTGTATTACGTTTATTGATTTACGAATGTTAAACCATCCTTGCATCCCTGGGATGAATCCTACTTGATCGTGGTGTATGATCTTTCTAATGTGTTGCTGGATCCGGTTTGCCAATATTTTGTTGAGGATTTTAGCATCTATGTTCATCAGCGATATTGGCCTGTAGTTTTCTTTCTTTGTTGTGTCTTGACCTGGTTTTGGAATTAGGGTTATACTGGCTTCATAGAATGAGTTTGGCAGTCTTCCCTCTTCTTGTATCTTTTGGAATAGTCTGAGAAGGATAGGAGTTAGTTCTTTCCTAAATGTTTTGTAGAATTCACTTGTGAAGCCATCTGGTCCAGGGCTTTTGTGTGCTGGGAGTTTTTTGATTACTGCTTCAATTTCACTAGCTGTTATTGGTCTATTCAGACTTTCTGCTTCTTCTTGATTCAGTTTGGGAAGACTATAGGTTTCCAGGAATCTGTCCATTTCCTCTAGGTTGTCAAATTTCTTGCCATACAGTTGTTCATAATAATTTCTTATAATCCTTTGTATTTCTGTGGTATCAGTTGTGATTTCTCCTCTTTCATTTCTGATTTTATTTATTTGGGTCCTCTCTCTTTTTTTCTTGATGAGCCTGCTTAAAGGCTTGTCAATTTTGTTTATTTTTTCAAAGAACCAGCTCCTACTTTTGTTGATCTTTTGAATTGTTAGTTTAGACTCTATGTCATTTAATTCTGCTCTGATCTTGATGATTTCCTTCCTTCTACTTGATCTGGGCTTTGCTTGTTGTTCTTCCTCTAGATCTTGTAGCTGTAAGGTTAAATTTTTTATTAGATATTCCTCTAGCTTTTTTAGGTAGGCCTGTATTGCTATGAACTTTCCTCTTAGGACTGCTTTCGCTGTATCCCATAGGTTTTGGGTTGTTGTGTGTTCATTATCATTAGTTTCCAGAAACTTTTTGATTTCTTCCTTGATGTCATTGTTAACCCATTCATTATTTAATAGCATGTTATTCATTCTCCATGAGTTTGAATGTTTTTGAGTTTTTTCCTTGAGGTTGATTTCCAATTTTAAGCCATTGTGATCTGAGAAGATGCTTGATATAATTTCAATTTTCTTGAATTTGTTAAGGCTTGTTTTGTGTCCTACCATGTGGTCTATCTTTGAAAATGTTCCATGTGCACTTGAGAAGTATGTATATTTTGCTTCTTTGGGGTGAAAACTTCTATATATATCGACTAAGTCCATTTGATCTAGGGTGTTGTTCAGTGCCTCCATATCTTTGGTGTTTCTTTGCTTCGAAGATCTGTCCATTGTTGACAATGGGGTGTTAAAGTCCCCTATATGAGTGTGTTGTTGTCTATATCTTTCTTGGAGTCTTTCAAAAGTTTCCTTACATATTTGGGTGCTCCTAAGTTTGGTGCATATATATTTATAAGGGTTATATCTTCTTGATGGATTTTTCCCTTAAGTATTATGAAATGCCCTTCTTTGTCTCTTTTTATGGACTTTGCTGTGAAATCTGTTTTGTCTGATATAAGTATTGCTACCCCGGCTTTTTTTTCATGTCCATTTGCTTGGAATACATTTTTCCATCCCTTTACTTTCAGTCTGTGTAGATCTTTTGTTCTAAGGTGGGTCTCTTGTAGACAGCATATATGTGGGTCATTCTTTCTAATCCATTCAGCTACCCTATGTCTTTTAATTGGAGCATTTAATCCATTTACATTTAAGGTTATTACCGATAAGTACTTATTCATTGTCATTTTTCCCCTTTGTACTCGTGTTCTTCTCTGTCTCTCTCTGTTTCTTTATCTTCTTAGAGCAGACCTTTTAGCATCTCTTGCATTGCTGGTTTGGTGGAGATGTATTCTTTTAGCCTTCTTTTGTCTTGGAAGCTCCTTATTTCACCCTCCATTTTGAATGAGAGCTTTGCTGGGTATAGTATTCTAGGTTGTAGGCCTTTGTTTTTCATTGCTTGGAATACTTTTTGCCATTCCCTTCTGGCTTGTAGTGTTTCTGCTGAGAAATCTGATGATAGCCTTATTGGAGTACCCTTGTATGTTATTAGTTGTTTTTCTCTTGCTGCTTTTAGGATCCTCTCTTTGTCTTTGAATGTTGCCATTTTAATTATGATGTGTCTTGAGGTGGGCCTGTTGGGGTTCATCTTCATTGGGACCCTCTGTGCTTCCTGGACTTGCGTGACTCTTTCTCTCGTCATGTTAGGAAAGTTTTCTGTCATTAGTTTTTCAAAGAGGTTTTCTATCCCTTGCTCTTCTTCTTCTCCTTCTGGAATTCCTATGATACGGATATTATTACGTTTCATGTTGTCCTGCAGCTGTCTTAGAACCTCTTCAGTCTTGTTCAGTCTTTTTTCATTTTGTTGCATTGTCTGGGAGTTTTTGTGTAGGTTGTCCTCCAGCTCGCTGATCCGATCTTCTGCTTCCTCTAGCCTGCTTTTAATTCCTTCTACTGTGTTCTTCAATTCAGAGATCGTATTTTTCATTTCCTCCTGGCTCTTATTGATAGCTTCTATGTCCTTTTTCATGCTCACGTAATTTTCTGTGAGTTCCTTGTAGTTTTTCTGGAGTTCTTTGAAGTTTCCGCTGAGCTCATTCAGCTTCTCCATAATCCATGTTTTGAATTCCATATCTGATAGTTCGCTCCCCTCTATTTCATTTAGCACTCTTTCTGGGGATTCTACCTTTCCTTTTGATGGGAGGTTGTTTCTCTGTCTCCCCATTTTTTTGACTCCTATTGTTTGTTGGTGCTTCTTGTAATGATCTGCACTTCCTGGATCTGCCTCTGGTGGCGTCAGATCATGTACCAGTCTGGCCCTAGGCAGCCTGTTGGAGACTTCCAGGGATCTACTGTTGTTGTCTGTCTTCTTTGATTGTTAATCTATTCAATCTGTGATTAGCTGTCAGGCTTAAGGACTGTGGGTGTGGCAGCTTAATTCCTGCAGGCAGGGCTTTTGCTTCCCCTCAGGCTGACGCCACTTGGAGGGGAATGGTCTACCCGCAGTACTGGGGATGAGTCAGCACTGGGACCCAGTCAGCTGCTCCTCCAGTTCTCCCCTCAAAGCCACCGTGCCAAATTCTCCCCAAGTGTCTCCAGTCCTCTCTGCCTTCCCTCTGCTTGAGCCCAGGGTAAGTGGTGGCCAAAATATTTTCGTATGTGATCCACTTAAGAGCTCTTTTTCTCCTGCTGTTTCTCTCCGGCTAGCAAGAAAGCCTGTGGCTTTTCGCTTTTCACAGCTGATACTATTTTACTTTCCACTCTGTCGCTGTAGGCTGGGAAGCCCAGCTGGGGGTTTAGACCCTGCCCTTCTCAGGGGGAATCCCCGGCTGCTGAGCTGTTTCTCAGTCCCTTCAGCAGCCACCCGTGTGAGCCCAGCCAGCCCTTCTGCGTCTCCGCACTCCCTACCGGTCACGTTGTGATGTAGCGGCCTTTTCTGTCTCTCCGTGGTTATAAGACTTCTTTCCAGCTAGTGTTCCGTTGGTTATTCCAGATGATTTCTCCAAAATTAAGTTGTAAATCCAGACTGGTCCTGGGAGGAGGTTAGTGTAGCTTCCACTTACTCCTCCGCCATCTTGGATCTCCTGGTTGTCTCTAGTTTTGAGGTAGTTGTATTCCTTCTTAGTTGTGGAGGGAGATACAGCATGTCTAGCTAGGCCTCCATCTTGGCAGTAAGTTCTGTTTTCAAGTACATTTTAAAGTCAGCTTCTAATTTCTAAAAAAAAAAAGCCTACTGGAATTTTGATTAAAACTGCATTGACTCTACAAATGAACTTGGAAGTGAAGTAACATTTTTTAAATAGTGGGTCAATTCCTTCTCTTATTCATCTTGAGGGATGTACTACATTTAACTTTACACTCATTGAGGGACAGTGCCATTTTTCCCAGTTTTGGGGTATTAACATTTGTGTACAGGTTTTATGTAATTGTAGGCTTTCATTTCTCTGAGATAAGTGTCCAAAACTGAAAATTGCTAGGCTGTACATTTTTAGCTTTAAAAGAGTCTGCCAAACTACTATATTGTATGGCTGTATTATTTTATGTTTCCCAGTGGCATTATCACTTTTAAATTTTATTTATTCTGACAGATGCATAGTGATACCTTATTGTGATTTTGTTTTTTTTAAAGTATATTTTATTGATTATGCTATTACAGTTGGCCCAATTTTTCCCCATTTTCCCCCCTCTGCCCAGTACCCTCTTTCCTGTAGCAAGCCCCGCCTTATTTCATGCCCATGGGTTGTGCATGTAAGTTCTTTGGCTTCTCCATTACCTTTACTGTACTGTACTTTATATTCCCCTGTCATTTTGTTCCTACCAATTATGCTTCTTGATCCCTGCACCATTTCCCCTTTTCTCCCCCTTCCCCCTCCCAGCTGATAACCCTCCAAATGACCCCCATACCCATGATTCTGTTCCTGTTCTAGTTGTTTGCTTGTTTTTTTATTTTGTTTTATTTTTTAAATTTTTCTCCAGGCACTTTCTTGTTGGTAGATCCTTAACTGTTGCGTGCTTGCTTTCATTTAGGAGGGCATGTGCTTAGTAAGCATTACTTTCCAGCCCTTCCCTCTGGCAATGGTTAGTTTGAGAAAGGGGTATGTGACCCTATTACACCTAATGAAATAAGAGAAGAATTCAGCTGAGATCTTCCCCCAAAAGCTTCCCTCTGTTAGAAGAAACACAAAAGAGGACTTAGCTGTTGTGGTTTGTACTTGTTTGTCCTCAACATTACAATGTGAGTAGGTTAACACCTAGAGCTCTTTTTGCACTTCTTTATTTTGTTCCAGTGGGTTCTCTAAAAGATGGGAGGCAAAGGTTCATGGTTAGTCTTTGATTTTAACTTAAGAAAACATATTTATGTTTCCTAAATAAAAGGATGTTACCTGCTCTCTGTGGAAAATGAAACAATTACAAATTATCTAAAGTAGAAATAAAATATTCTCAACCTCACTGTTTTTCTTTTCTATACATAAAAAATAATTTTGGTCTATAAATATGTTAAGTTTTTTCAAATATTGTATAAGGTATTAATATCTGTAACATGCAGTTTTGATTTAATGCTATAGAAAGGGAAGTCTTCACCAAGGAGAAAGAGGCTTGAGGAAGTCCTAATGGCTGATTAATAGCCTGCAGAAGGGAAAGGTGAAGTGATGATAGAAGGAGGTTCAGGTAAATAGGACATTTATGTTTGAGAGAAGACCTCGTGCAAAGGCTACAAGTTGGTCACTTCAGGAGAAAATTGAATCTACTAGATGATATAGAGTGGAGAAATTTATAAGGAGAGTAGTGGAACATGAAGCTGCAAGGTGGATTATATGAAAAAGAGACCCAGCCCTGGCGGTTGGGTGGCTTGGGTGGTTGGAATATCGGACTGTACAACAAAAGGTTGAGGGTTCAATTCCTGATCAGGGTACATATGGGAGGAAAGCTGGTGTTTCTCTCTCCCTTCCTTTCTCTAAGCATATCCTCAGATGAAGATTAAAAACTAAAGAAAAAAAAGAAAAGAAAAAAAAAGAGCCCCATATGCCATGTTGGAGTATGAACTAATAATGCAGAGGTAGGGAGCCACAGAAGAATTTTAAGCAACTGAAAAATATCAGACAAATGTTTTTAAAATAATCACTGTTTATTAAGGTAAAACAGCTACAACTTTCAGATTTTAGTCCTGGTATTCAATAGGTGTGAAGTTGTGAGCAAGTTCTTTAAGTACTCTTTTTTCCTCATTTTGAAAATGGGAAGAGTGGAAGAAGGGTTGTGAGGATTAAATGGGATAACCCATGTGACAGTACCTGGTCAAGTTCCTGGCATATAGTAAGTTTTTAATAAATGTTAATTTCACTTTTACGTTTTTATTTTTTATTCTATGGTTGACTAGAAAACCAATTTACAAAAGTGTTATTGCTCTCCTGATAGGGGGAAGGGGTTTGGAAAATTTTTAAAATATTTACCTCAAGCAAAGTATATCTCATTAAGGACTACGTTTGTGAGGTTACTTAAATGTTTCAAATCGTTTAAATCCAGAACCAAGAGAACACTGCCCAAATTCAATTCAACAAACCTCTGTTGTGTAATTCTGTATAATGAGATAAATAATTGCATACAATATAATAAAACAACAGTAGACATATGTTAAACATTTTAATTTTTTTCAAAATTTCCTCATTTACTGATAAGCAGCAAGAAGGCATGCCATTGGTACAGAGGTGTGTCTGTCCAGGGTGTTTTCTCATACCTGAGCCTCTGCTGATTGTATGTGTTTACCATGGAATATGTTCTTTTCCAGGGGAGCATAATGTAAAAAATACAATTACACACAAACATTTAAAAACTGGGGTTGGGGCAGAAAAAGAACATTTCCTCTTACCTTTCTAAGGTCTTCTGTCTAGATTAATAATCAGATGAGATGTAGTAACAAGAAAAAAATAACCACATTTAATACATGTGTATACACAGGGATTCTATAAGAATACAGGGCCCGAGCACAGATCAGGCAGTGAAGGCCTATAGTCCATCTTGAGCTAAGGAGAAGGGGTATTTGTGGTTTAGGACTTCAAAGGGCAGGAAGGCAATTCGCATGGAGACAGAAAAGGAAATGTTTGGTAAATACATGTTTTCTGGGCTATCTTTAACAATGGGACACATAAGATGGGTCTTGTTAGGTTCCCCACTGTCTATGTCTATCACACTTAGTTAATATCAAACTATAGTTATCTATAATGATATCTCCTGTCCTAGAGCAGGTCCTCTATCTAAATTCTTTTAGGCCAAAAGGGGGAAGCCCAAAGGTTTTCTTCTGAGGTTTTTATTTCTTGAAAATAACCAGCCTAAAATAATCAATATCCCCAAAGGCACATTTTGGGGTGGCAAATTTTGCTCCCCATCACTAGAAATCGATAATGCTAGCAGGATTAATACACCTCTGATATAGAAATGATAAATTAATGCCTAAAGTATGAGTAATGCATCTAGAATAGTTCTTAGGCACATCACTTGTATATAGTAGTCTTTAACTCTCCTTTGTATTTTATTTTCATTTTAGTTCTTTTACAAAGCTCCCTCATCTGGCTGGAACAGAACAAAATTTACTGCTTGCCAAGAAAATCCAAACCCAGTGGAAGAAATTTGGACTGGACTCAGCCAAGTTGGTTCATTATGATGTTCTCTTATCTTACCCTAATGGGACAAATGCCAACTATATATCAATCATGGATGAACATGGAACTGAGGTGATGTAGAATTGTTGGTACTTCTCATACTTCACAGCTCCACCTATTTATGTGAATTGAAATTTAGAGTCAAGTAAAAATAAATTTGTTCATAGTGCAGTGGAACTCATTTTCTAGAAAAGTTAATGAGTTAATTATTGAGTGTTTACTATGTGTTAGGCGCAGGGATAGGTCCTGAGACCAGAATGAAGACTAGGACATGGTTCCTTTGCTTAAGTAAGGTGAGGCAGACATTAGAACACATATTTAAAATCAATATAGTAAGTACTATAAAGAGTATGATTAGGGTTCTTTATCTACAATGAAAAGGGCCACTTGGCCTGGCACTGACATAAGAACATCCAAACCTGTAGAGAAGTTTTATGAGTTTATTTGAGCCAAACTGATGGCATATGCTGGGTTGCAGCTTTTTATGCATTTGAAATTAAGAAGGAAACATAAGGAAGATTACATAGAAGTGTGAGAAAACAAAGTGTAGATTGAATTCAGGATAATTAACCAGATTATGTGCTCTCTTGAGGGCAGTAATTTCAAAGGTGTGTTAACCAAGATGCATAGAAATAATAGGACACGGCTTAAAGATAAACTTTTTACAAAAAATATATATGCCTATTTTTACAGAAGATAATTATGGAGAAATGTGGAAGTAAACATTGTATTTAAATGGAATAATAAATATTTTTTAAAGGAAAAAAAGATATCACTAGGGTGTGACTACCCACCATGACCTGCCCAGTTAGGAGTTTCTGATCAGATCACCCTGTGAGGTTACTTTCCATAGAACTCCTTCTTTTGTCCACATCTCCCTGGAAGTCAGAGAAGGCTTCCTGAAAGAGTTGATATGTGAAACATGAAAGATTCTAAAAGGTTAATTCCATGAAAAAGCAACATAAGAGAATTCTAGGCAGAATAGAAAATATTGACAAAGCTTGGAGACATATACTAGTTTAGTATTATTGGAGGAACTTAAAGATTTTCTGTATTTCAAGAGTATAAAATACAAAGTGAGCCATGATAAGAGACAAATCAGTATACAGTTGACTCTTGGACAACATGGATTGAAGAATCCATGTATAACTTGTGATTCCCCAAAACTTCACTCATAGCCTACTGTTCACTGGAAGCCTTACTGATAACATAAACAGTCAATAAACACATATTTTGTATGTTATATGTATTATACACTTTATTATAATAAAATAAGATAGAAAAAGAAAATGTTATTAAGTGAGGTATAAGAGAAAATGCATTTACAGTACTGTATGTATTTACTGAAAAAATTCACATAGAAGTGGACCCATGCTGTTCAACCCTGTGTTGTTCGAGGTCAAATGTGTGTGTTTCGGGGACAGGTCATAGAAGGGCTAATAGACCTAAGCAGCAAGGAATTCAAGCTCAATCAATGGAAACCATTGACAAGCAATGGAAGGGCTAGTGAGACATTTTAGAGTTTGAGCAGTCTGCACGTTAGACCTAGACTAGGCAAGGAGTTCAAGTTGGCACCTATGACAATAGTGCAGGTAAAAGGTGATGAAGCCCTGAATGAGGATGTTAACAGGAATGAGGAAGAGGGATAGATTTAAGAAATAGTTAGGAAGCAATATTGGCAGGTGCTGATTAGTGATTGGAGGAAGGAGGTGAGGACAGAGTTCAGTTTGATTCCTAGGTGTCTGGTGTGGGTAGCTAGCTAGTGTGTTAACAAGCAGGGAATACGGAACCAGAAGCAGGCCTGGGGTGAGAGAAGATAAATTCAGAGTTTAAGGTGTTGAATTTGGACATGCTAGCAGAAATGCCTGTCAGGCCCTTAAATATATGAGTCTGGAAAGCTGGTCATCATAACTTTCCTAGGTATGGATAAAACTTAGAGTCAATGGGATCTCACAGCTAAGGGAGGAGGAAATGAGGCTAGCCCTATCCTAGGGATAAAACACAGGGAAACATTATTTAAATGCAGATGAAAGAAAACAGGCCCCCAAAGATGAGAATGTCTCCTTCAAAACCCTGTTTTAATACTTCAGATGGGATCTTTTAGTTACTGAAATAACATGCATTTATAGAATTTTCTGCTATTTTGAAGACAATAACAATAATAAAGCTTTCTCATTGTTGCCAGTGGAATTTAATCTATTTGATCACAGAACCTAGTTTCAGGATGCTCTGTCTTAAGTGTATACCTGAGGGCAAAATGCATTATTGTTTAATAGCGATCTAGAAAATGCCTTTCTAACTCCATGTATTTCAATGCTTGTTAGGTTTTTAAAACATCATACTTTGAGCCACCACCAGCTGGATACGAGAATGTTACAAACATTGTACCACCATATAATGCTTTCTCAGCGCAAGGCATGCCAGAGGTAAAATGAAAGATATTTTTCTTATTAAAACTTTCTTTATTACATCAAACTTATGTGGAGGACTAAACCGAGGACATTAGGAGGATCATACATCCTGATCTTTGAGGTTCAGTGCTATGCACACGCTTCCTAAAAAATAAAAAAGAAGAAGACCAGAAAGAAAAAAAAAATACATAAAAGCCAGAGCTGGATGGAGCAGCTGCTGGTTACTCTTTGAAATAATGCAGAAACTGCTGAACATGCCTTTAATTTAGTAAGGACAATGGATGCTTTTACAAGCTTTTTCCCTTTGTTCATAGGCTGACTTATTGGTGTGATTTTATAGATCACACTACAGAAGTTTAAAAATGAACACTATGTTTGGAAATTAAGCATAGTTGGGGTTTTTAAAAAATATTTTATTTATTTTTTTATAGAGTGGGGAAGGGTGGGAGAAAGAGAGAGAGAAACATTAATGTGTGGTTGCCTCTCATGCACCCTCAACTGGGGACCCAGCCTACAGTTCAGGCATGTGCCCTGACCAGGAATCAAGCTGGTGACCCCTTGGCTTGCAGGCTGGCACTTAATCCACTGGGCCATACCATCAAGGGCAAGCATAGCTGGGATTTTAAAATGACTTTTATTTATATCCTGTGACTCAGTATACACTGACAATTTCTTCAAAATAGAACACATGCTTTAAAATATTTTACATGTCATTTTTAAAACTTTTGAGCATATTGAAGTATATTCTGACTACTTCTACAGAATGAGCAAGGACCTATTTAAAAAAACCCAAACCAGGAGATAACTTTTGATGATGCAGTTTTGTAATGCAAACTTATTCTTTGATTTTCTCGTTAACTAGAGCAGTATTATATGTTGTTTTTCTTGTTTGTTTTTCCTACAGGGAGATCTTGTATATGTAAACTATGCTCGTACTGAAGATTTTTTCAGACTAGGAAGAGAAATGGGAATCAACTGCACGGGAAAGATTGTTATTGCCAGATATGGGAAAATCTTCAGAGGAAATAAAGTATTGTTATTTGTTTCTCTAGAGGGAAGAAGATAAGATATATCCTGTAAATATAAATGAACGTCTTACATCACAATCTCCAGAACTGCTTTCACTATATATATATATATGTATGTGTATACACACACACACACACATTTCCATGGTTGCACAGAAAATCCTGTTTTTATGTTACCTTACATATCTAAACAGGAAAATTATTTTCAATAATTTTATTATCAAAGCAATATTTACTTTTTATTTAATTGGAGGAAATTTATATAAAATAAAAATAAAAAGCTCTCCTGTATTACCCAACTTCATTGCCCAGACATAATCAATCTTAACAGCTCTTTCCAGACCTAATTCTATGAAATATGAATATAAGTATATGTCACCATAATCATTTTACATATATTATTTTTTTAATGAAGAGGACATCAGACACTATATATTGTATGACTTTATTTTTTTACTTAGTAATAACTCGTGGGTATTCTTTCATAGTTAAGACTATAGGACTCAAGATCCAAACCCGGGTTTGGGTCTAATCTGGGCTTCCTGTTCTGTAGATCTTGTACTGTGAGCAGGTTGCTTAACCTCAGTGTTTCCTCATATGTAAAATGGAAATGCTAATAACACTGATCTCTTAGAATCCTCATGAGGATTAAATGACTTTATGTTTGAAAACAAATCAGATAGTGACTTGTACGTAGTAATTTCTATGTAACTTTATTAAGTAAATACCTCATTATTTTAGATGGCTACATAGTATTTCACAGAATTGATAAGCAATTTATTTAACTCTATCAACAGATGGCTTGGTGTGTCTTAAATTTGTTACTATTACAAATAATTCCATTGTGAACATCTTTGTCAATATGTGCTTGAACATTTGGAGATTTTTTGTACTATAGACTCCTAGAAGTTGAATGGCTGAATCATATTGTATATTATTTCAAAGTTTTGATAGGCATCTGATAACCCTTCAAAAAAGTTATGACAGATTGCACTTTCACCAATATTATATGAGTGCTTTCTGAATTTTGGAATGTTTTAGTTAAACAAAACTGATGGGTATCTTTTAATACAATACTTCTGGTAATGAAGAATTCAGTATCTTATACGGTAGATTTTTTTTTATCCATGATCAATTTGGATTATTAGAAAAATGTTTTCAAAAACACTGTTAATTTTTCATACACTGTGACTATTCTGCATAGTATTTTAAGTTAATTTAGTTCCACACACTGTAGGGTGGTTACTCTATAATATGCCAGATTTTGGAGGGTGGACTGTTAAAAGTAATTAAGACACAGTCCAGGTTCTCAGAAATATCCTCTGTGCCAGGGTTTTCTTCTACATAAAATGTGAATACTAATAACACTAATCTCTTAGAATCATAATCATAAGGGAGCAAGATCTTTAAAAGATATTTTAAAATACTTTTATCTGCCCTAACATAGAAATATGTACAAAAATATAGAAGTATAAAAAAGAGAGACATTAATTTTGCAGTTTTAGGAACAATAGGAATGTTTCACAGGAACGATAACTTGTTTGCAGTTGTGTAGAATGAATAACTGTTAGGTCTCCCAGAAGAGAAATAATATTCAAGGCAAAGAGAACAAAATGAGTAAGAGCATGATAAAACACAGTGTCTAAATTTCCTTACATTATTCAATTGATTTTCTCTTAGATGAATGAGTCAATCATTTGCCATTTCTACATCATTGTATATTGTCTCTGCAGGTTAAAAATGCCATGTCAGCAGGAGCCATTGGAATCATCTTGTACTCAGATCCAGCTGACTACTCTGCCCCTGAGGTGCAGCCATATCCCAAAGGATGGAACCTTCCTGGAAACGCAGCCCAGCGAGGGAATGTGTTAAATCTGAATGGTGCTGGTGACCCACTCACTCCAGGCTATCCAGCTAAAGGTAATGGATGAGCCTGTCATGGTCTGCCCACTTTTTGCAAAAATAGTACTTGCCTGTATAAAAGACATAAGAACAAGCATCTACAAAATAGCATTAAAACTGTGTGCAATGATAATATTTTGGAGTGCTGTCGCTAAGAATTCAAAGGCATTTCCCTGTACGTGTTAGTTTTAGTTTTTCATGAGGTGTGGACATCGAGAAGGGAAAGTCAGTTTAATTATCTCTGTTCTTGCTCTACCTTTAGTAGAGTGGAGGTTCAGAAACACAGATCCTCATATCCAAAGTAATACTGCCCTTACCAAACTAGAACGTAAAGTTTCTGAATTGCCTAATGATTTTATCCTTCTCTAGATCATTTATTTTTATTTTTAAAAATACCAATGAGTTGTGGGTGTGTGTTATTTAATATCTACAGTGTGAAAAGTTTTGGTATCTGTGTAACCATCTCCACAGTCAAGATAATGAATTTATCCATAACCCAAAAGTTTCCTCTCATCTCTGTAATGACTCTGTCTCAGCCCTTCCCGATCCCTCTCTGCTAATCCCTAGGAAACTACTGTGATCTGCTTCCTGTCTGCATAATTATTTTGCAGTCCATCCATATTGAGAATGTGTCAATAATTCATTGCATTTTTGTTGGGCAGTTTTCCATTTAATAGATATACTAGTTTGTTTATTCATTTACTTGATGAAAATCTGGATTGTTTTCAGTTTGGAAACTATTATACATAAAGCTGCTCTGAAGAGTTGTATACGAGTCTCTTTGTACCATTTTACATTCCGGCAGCAGTGTGTGAATGTTCCAACTGCTACATCCTTACCAACACTTATATGATAAATCATTTTGGCATTATATTCTAATAGAAATTTGAGTCCTCCAAGTTGCAATTCTTTTCAAAGTTTTGTGAGCATTCTAGGTCAATTCCATTTTAATTTTAGAACCAGTTTACCAGTTTCCACAACCTCCTCCTGGGAGGTTGAAAGAGATTGAATTAAATCTGTAGATCATTTTAGGGACAATTAATAGCTTTAAAAAATTTGAATCTTCAGATTCCTGACCGTGGTATAGTTCTCCATTTATCTAGGTATTCTTTAATTTCTCTCAGCATGTTTAAAGTTTCATAGTAGAGATCATGCATATCTATTTTCATGTTTATCCACAAGCACTTCATAGTTTTATACTATCATAAATTACATTTTATTTTTATTTTTCTGTATTGTATTTTTTCCATTACCAGTTAGTAGTCCCCTTATACCCCCTCTGACCCAGCAATCACCACACTGTTGTCCACGTCCATGAGTCTTTTTTCCTTTTTGCTCAATCCCTCTCCCCCTTATATTACATTTTAAATTTTAGTTTCCAACTGTATTGCTAGTAAGTAGAAATACTATTGTATTTCTAGAAAAAATATATTGATATTGTATCCTGCAAACTTATTAAACTCACTGATTAGTACTTCTAGGTTTTTGTAGATTCCATCAGAGTTTGTACATAGATAATCATGTCACCTGCAAATAAAAACACTTTTATCCCAATCTGGGTGCCTTTTATATCTTTTTATTGCCTATTGCACTGGCTAGCATTTCCAGTAATTTATTGAAAAAATTGTTAGAGTAGATGTCCTTACCTTCTTTCTGCCTCAAGGACAAGTCTTTTTTGTTAAACATAATATTATCTGTATGTTTTTTATAGATTCTTTTTGTCAGATTGAGGAAGTTCACTTCTATGGTAATGCGATGAGTTTTTATCTTAACACGTGCATCTAGAAATGTATATTGGCTTTTGTCAAATACCTTTACTGCATCTGTTGAAATGATCTTCAGTTACTTACTTTTGTTGTTATACCGATGGACTTTTCGAATGTTAAACCAAACTTTTCATCTGGGGGTAAACTCCACTTGGTCACAATGCATTATCCTTTTATATAGTGTTAGGATACTGCTGAATCTGTGCTAAAATTTGTTAAGATATTAGTTTTTAGTCATTAGGGATATCAAGTTATAGATTTATTTTCTTAATAGTATCTGTCTCATTTTGCTATCTGTAGTGATGGCCTCATAGAATGAGTTGGTGACTATCTCATCTTCATTTTTTAATGCAAGTTTTAAAGAATGGGTCTGATTTTGTCCGTGAATGTTTGGTAGAATTCCCCACCAGTTCCAACCAGGCCTTAAGTTTTGTTTGTGGGAATGCTATTAACTACAAATGCAACTTCATTAATAGATATATATGGCTCTTTAGGTTACCTCTTTGTTCTTGAGTGAGCTTTGATAGTTTGTGTCTTTCAAGGACTTTCCATTTTATCTAAATTATTGAATTAATGGGCATGTAATTATTCATAATATTCTCTTATTATTTTTTGGTTTGCAGGTACTAAAGTGATATTCTCTTTATCCCTGATATAAGCAATTTATGTTCTTTTTTCTTTTTTTTCCTGATCTGTGTTGTTAGAGATTTGTCAGTTTTATTGAACTTGTAAAGGACCATCATTGAGTTTTATTAATAATTTCTATCGTTTTTCTGTTTCCTGTTTCTTAGATTTGTGTCTTGGTCTTATGCCCTCTCTCTTGCTTAGTTTTCCTTCATCTTCGTTTTCTAGCTTCTTTAGGTAAAATCTGATGCCATTTGTTTGAAATCTTCCTTTTTTCTAAAGTAGGTGTTTTCATTAATATGCAATTCTATTTTCATTGAAAGTCAAAGTCCTACAGAGGTTGTTAAGCCTGGAAATATTTTTTCAAGCTTTCTTTAATGAGAATATTGTGTTTGAATAAAATCTTTATCACTTTTTTCTAAGATCTCTTAAATTCCCTTTAATTTTTTTACAGTTATTTCTAGCTTCAGAATATGAGACGTTTTGTAGACATCTGGTTAATGAAGCTTCTCTAAGAAGGATTTAAGATATCCTTGAGAAAATAAAATATTCTTTTAAAAAATTTTAAAAAATACTTGTTTGAGAGAGAGAGAGAGAGAGAAAAAGAAAAAAAAATCAGTTTGTTGTTCTACTTATTTATGCATTTATTTGTTAATTCTTCTATGTGCCCTGACCAAGGATTGAACTCACAACTTTGGCATATTGGAATGACACTAACCAACTGAGTAACCCAGCCAGGGCAAAATGAAATGTTGTAAAATTCAAGAGAATTATGTGAAATGTCAAAACAAGTTTGGGAATCTATAATACCTACAGTTGATTTTAAATTAGAATATAAATAGTTTAATTTCTTACTATTGAATTCAATAGCCCATATTAGGTAAAACACTCATTGATTTTGTGGGAACTTTTAATTTTGAATATAATGTCAAATATATTACAAATCTGCAACAATAAAAAAAATTTATACCTCTGACTCCAACTTTTAATTGTTTTCACTTTATGCCATTGATTTTGCAGAGTATACCTTCAGACTTGATGTTAAAGACGGAGTAGGGATGCCCCAAATCCCTGTACATCCCATTGGATATAATGACGCAGAAGTATTATTACGGTATAGAGTTCTTGTTGGATATGAGATTAAGATATTTTGCACTAATGTGTCCATTGTTTCTTCTAAAACCTATGTAATCTAATTATGTTAAAAGTCTTGGGTCAAAGTAGCTCCTGAAGTAGGAATAACAGAGTACACCTTTTCCCCTCGTAAATGCAGTCAGTTTAGTGCCTAAGAAAACATCACTCTTTTTGCTACAAATTAAAGTTTCAAAAGTGGATCTATGTCCAAAGATAAAAATACTGATTTGAGACTTTTCAAGTAGTTGGACTTCCTTAGATATTCATTTGATATTTGTACTTGACCTGCATTTTATTTTTTTGTACTTGACCTGAATTTTAAAACTGTGATAATGCCCACCACTTATTAGATGTGTGAACTTGGAATATTTACTCCATCTTTCTCTGATTCAGTTTCTTAATCTGTAAAATGAGGACAAAATAGTTTGTCTCCAATAGGATTATTATACGTAGATGAGATCCTGTGTGTCAAGTATTTAGAATATGATAAACATTCAATTAATGTTTGCTATTATATGTATTCTATATTTGATGTTCCCTTTCAAATCTCCTAATTTATATATTTTTTAAAATGTCTGTATCAGTACAGTTTAATATTTGCTTTATGAATGCCTACTATGTAATAAGCAGCTTCTCTACAAGTTTATTTCTCCTTAGCACAGTCATGTATTTCATATTTTCAGGGTTTTTTAGACCTAATGCCTCCCCACATAAATAAAGTCAAAAGTAAGGAGGCTGAAGTGTTCCTTCTCACCTCACTGTTTTTTTCTCCTTAGCTCTTACCACTAACACATTAAAGTGTTTGCTTATGTATCTCGGTTATGGCTCTCCCATTAGAATGGAAGCTCCCGAAGGGAAGGGAATTTTGACAGTACCTGAAACTTAGTAAATGCTCAATAAGTATTTGTTAAATGTATGAATGAAATATCTCACCATCAAACTTCATGAACGTTTCTAAGAAACTGTGATGCTCAGCCTTTTTTTGTCATTTTCATTTTCTCTTGACAGCCATATGGGAGGAACAGCTTCACCAGACAACAGCTGGAAGGGAAGTCTTGCTGTGGATTACAATATCGGGCCTGGCTTCACAGGGCAGGACTCTTTCAGGTATAAGTTACGTTAGTTTAATAGCCTGGGAAAGTTTTATATGTTTAATGGAAAAATGTCAGGAAAACAGTTTTACCAGGTAGATTTTGCTTATCTTTGTCTTCCCATTTTTAGTAATGAATAATTTATCATTTTATATCACTTAAGTACTTAAAGAATAATGTATCCAATTTCTTTCAGTAGTGATATCACAACATTTATTTCATAAAGTCTCAACAATTGAGACTTGAGTTACAGGTTCAATATTTTAACAGTTTTCACTTAAAGTTTTAAAACAGTTTTCCTATCACTTTCAAAATGTTATTCATGTGAAACACTAGGCTAACTTAAGGGAAAGGAGTAAAAGAGATAAAGGAGGCAACATTTATTAAATATTTAACTGTGTGGGTGGGTTTAAGAGAGTCAAATGAGCAAGCACATAAATATCGTAGGGCTCAAACACTTATTTTACTTGTTGTTAACACCTTATAGCACTGTTGTAGCGGAGTAGTGATAACAGAATACGTGTTCATTAAGCTTAATTTTACAGAAAGAGTAAATTTTCCACTGGATTGAGGCAGGGAATGCCAACTAGAGAGATCAGCTTAAATGGACCTGGAAAGCAATGTGGCATGATTCTCCTGAAATATGGAGAGAAAAGGCAATGTAACACTAATAAATCAGAGAAGATAGAGCTCTTTCAATTAAATCAAAATTATGACACCAATCTTGTTTGCTGCCAATCTACCTTAACAGTATGAACTTGGATTCTTAGAGTGTTTTTTAGCTTCTGTATTTTTTTATTTCAGAATTTTCATAGTATTAGAAGTTTAATTTTATTTTAGAGAAATTTTAGATTTTGTTTCCATAAGTGCTTATTTATTTCTGTAACTCAGAACAGAGTTCCTTTGATATGAGATTTTATTTACCGTAATTTATTAATATCCTCCAGAAGCAGGGAAACATACACAATGAAAGAAAAGGCCTTTTGTATTTACAAATAGAAACAGACACAGAGAAAGCAGAAAACATACAGCTTCAGCCTATAATTTTAGTCACAGTTCAAGGGAAAACTCAGAAACATAAAAATTCTCTGGTCAGTATATCAAAAGCTGATCTCCTTCACCATGGACACAGAACCCTTAATTGATTTGAGCTCAAAATGGACAAAGACACAAGTAAAGAAAATTACTAAAAAACACATTTGTGCCTGGCTGGTGTAGCTCAGTGGACTGAGCACCAGCCTGTGGACCAAAGGGTCACTGGTACGATTCCCAGCCAGGGCACGTGCCTGGGTTGTGGTCCAGGTCCCCAGTTGGGGACGCATGAGAGGCAACCACACATTGATTTTTCTCTGCCTCTCTTTCTTCTTCCCTTCCCCTCTCTCTAAAAATAAATAAGTGAAATCTTTAAAACTTAAAAAACAAAACAAAACACATATTTGCTGTCTTATTTCACACCAAAGAAATCTTGATAATCTAATAATCCATTTATAGATTACCAAATGACAGGACATGAAATCAAATTCCTAACCATTGCTGCCACCAATGGGTAATGACTTATTTGCCATAAACAAACTACAAAAGCATGAACAAAACATAGAATCAGTAGAAAAAATTTATACATATAGTCAGTCAGCAAAGTTAGAATTCTATTGCTACTTGGATTTACTTCTCAAAGCCAAAGAAGATGTGTCTGGGTTTAAGCTGCCCATACCTGGTCTTTAAGATGAATCCAGTACATCTCTATGGGATTCTAAAATGATAAAAGATGATTTTAAAAATAAAACCATAATAACCCTAAAAATATAAAATGAACATGTGTTCGAAATTGTATTTAATTAATAAGAGAACCTGAAAGAAGTTAAAACTGGTTCGAAGGAAAATTCAAAGTTGATTCAAAAATCAGATCATCAGGAATGCTAAAATGAGTGACTTAATAGCAGAAAAACTGATTTCTTTCACCTTGGGAAAGGGAAGTCAACTGAACGCTCAGTAGGCAGATTATGCATTTCAGTGGATGTAAATTACTTGTATTACTGTCATGTTTCTGTAAGTTTATTTCTGTCTCTACTGAGTTGTACAATTGTTTAGTTAATGACAATTATAGGGAGAAGTAACTAATGGATGAGCTAAGGTGTTTGTCAAAAAAAATTTTTTTACAAGAGTATACTTACTCATTTCACAAATAATTATCGAGCATTTATTATATCCCAGGTGCCATTCTATGTACTTGGAATTCAGCAATAAACAAAACAGGGGGAAAAAAATGCTTCTCTTAGGGAACCTACATCCTAGAGTTCAGTTTATTTGCAATATAATGAGTTTGATTTGATAATAGGAAAAACAAGTGGATATTTAGGCATTTCTGGGGTCAGTGATATTAAAAACTTTTAAAAAACCCCATAAATATTAAAGATATGGACGAGCTCCTTTGAGAATCTGAGCAGATAGCCTCTGTTTATTTTCATTAAAATAATTTTTTTAAATAATTTTTTTTAAGTTTATTTTTGATTTTTAGAGAGCAGGGAGGGGAGGGAGAAAGAGAGGGAGAGAAACATCAATGTGTGGTTGCCTCTCGCACGCCCCCAACTGGGGACTCAGCCTGCAACCCAGGCGTGTGCACTGATTGGAAATCGAACTGGTGACCCTTTGGTTTACAGGCCAGTGCTCAATCCACTAAGCCACACCAGCCAGGGCCATTGTTACATTCTTTAATTTTATTCATTTAATGACATAATATTAAATGAATTTGAGTTTCTAATTAATGAATATTAGGCTCATATTTTAGAAACACATGCTAAAAAATGTCTGCTTTTTTTGCTATTAATTTTTATCAGCAGCAAAAATAAATCTTTTACTTAATATTAAAAAAAAAACAAAAAACACCCATTGATTAACTTTTCCTCAAAAGAACTTTTGGTCGAATACTACACATAAATTAAATATGTATTCAGAAGTGTATTATACTATTTTTACTATTTTTAAATTCTTTAATTATATTTTATTGATTATGCTATTATAGCTATCTTGATCTTTTCCCCCTTTGCCCCCCTCCACCCAGTACCCCAACTTTCTCAGACAATCCACCCACCATTGTTCATGTTCATGGGTCATGCATTTAAGTTCATTGACTACACTGTACTTTACATCCCCATGGCTATTCTGTAACTACCTGTTTGTACTTCTTAATCCCCTCACCTCTTCACCCACTCCTTCACACCTCCCTCGCATCTGGCAACCATCAAAACGCTCTTTGTATCCATGATTCTGTCTTTTTCTTCTTTTTTTTTTTATTAATTAATTTATTTGCTTGTTTATTTATTTTATTTTTAGAGAGGGGGAAAGGAGAAAGAGAAGGAGAGAAACATCACTGTGTGGTTGCCTCTCACTCATGCCCCCAACTGGGGACCTGACGTGCAACCTAGTCATGTGCCCTGACTGGGAATCGAACCATTGACACTTGGCTCACAGGCTGATGCTCAATCTACTGAGCCACAGCAGCCAGGGCCTCTTGTCTTTTTCTTCTTGTTTACTTAGTTTAGTTTTTAGATTCAATTGTTAATAGATAGGTATTTTTGCCATTTTATTGTTCATAGTGTTGATCTTTTTCTTAAACAAGTACCTTTAACATTTCATATAATAATGATTTGGTGATGATGAACTCTTTTAGTTTTTTTTTAAATCTGAGAAGCACTTTATCTGCCCTTTGATTCTAAATGATAGCTTTGCTGGATAGAACAATCTTGGCTGTAAGTCCCTGCTTTTCATGTTTGAATATTTCTTGCCAATCCCTTTTAGACTGCAAAGTTTCTTTTGAGAAATCAGCTGACAGTCTTAATTGGAACTCCCCTGTAGGTAACTAGCTGCTTTTCTCTTGTGACTTTTAAGGTTCTCTTTTTATCTTTAACCTTTGGCATTTTAATTATGATGTATGGGTCTTGGTGTGGGACTGTTTGTGTCCATCTTGTTTGGGACTCTGTGCTTCTTGGACTTCCATGTCTATTTCCTTCACCAAATCAAGGAAGTTTTCTTTCATTATTTTTTGAAACATATTTTCAATTTCTTGCTCTTTCTCTTCTCCTTCCAGCATCCCTATGATGTGAATGTTGGATCTCTTGAAATTGCCTGAGAGGCTGCTTATACTATCCTCATTTCTTGGATTCTTTTTTCTTTTTGTTATTCTGATTGGTTGTTTTTTGCTTCCTTATATTCCAAATCATTGATTTGATTCTTGGCTTCATCCATTCTACTATTGTTTCCCTAGAAATTGTACTTTATTTCAATTAGTGAATCCTTGTTTCTGACTGGCTTTTTTACACTGCTGAGGTCCTCACCAAGTTCCTTGAACATCCTTATAACCAGTATTTTGAACTCTGAATCTGATAGATTGCTTATGCTTATTTTCATTTTATTTAGCTCTTTTTCTAGAGTTTTGATCTGTTCTTTCAGTTGGGCCATGTTTCTTTGTCTCCTCATTTTGACAGTCTCCCTGTGTTTGCTTCTATATTAGGTAGAGCTGCTATGACTCCCTGTCTTGGTAGTGTGGCCTAATTAGTAGGTGTCCTGTAGGGTCCAGTGGCATAGCCTCCCCTATCACCAAGTTGGATACTTGAAGTGAACCCTTTGTTTGGGTAGTACACCCTCCTCTTGCAGTTGAGCCTTGGTTGCTGTTGGCAGATCAATGGGAGGGATTTACCAAGACCTGTCAGCTGTAAGGACTGGCATGACCACTTACCACAACATATGCTGTCCATGGAAGATCAGCTCTGCAGGGGCAGTGTGATGGTGCTCCAGCGTGGCCTGTAGCTGTCCACTGGGTGCACTGGTCCTGGGATTTCTTGGGTAGTGCAGGCCTAGGTCCGCCCACATATGTATTTTGCCTGGGGCACCCTGCCTGAGCTATAAAGCAATCTGAGATTTTTCATAATTAAATGTTAAAAGAAAGTTTTAGACATAGCTCTATGTGAAGTAATTTATTCCCTTTGAAATTCTAGGAAAGTTAAAATGTATGTTCATAACGTCAATAAAATTACAAGGATTTACAATGTAATTGGAACTATCAGAGGATCTGTGGAACCTGGTGAGTCTGAGAATTTTTAAAACAGTTTTGTTTTTACAAACTTTAAAAGAATAAGATACTTTTACTCAAAGTTGATTTTTTTATGGTGACATAAAACAACTAAATTTCAAAAATAATTGTACTACTATAAAAGAAGGCTCTACCTTATAAGTGTTGATTTTTTTTCTATGGAGGAAACCCAAGCAAGAGGAAGTTTAATTAAAAAAACATGAATTATAACTATTTCTAATGCATTCAAAGTTGTAGTTCTTTTGAATATGTTCTTTTCCAGACAGGTATGTTATTCTGGGAGGCCATCGTGATTCTTGGGTGTTTGGAGGTATTGACCCAACCACTGGGACTGCTGTTTTACAAGAAATTGTTCAGAGTTTTGGAAAACTGATGAGTAGAGGTAAATGTTTCTTTGGTGGGTGATGACAAAAAAATGACTCACTAATTTTTCTTTATTTTTAGGCAGGCATACCTAACTATGTATGTTAACAATGATTACAGGCTGGAGACCTAGAAGAACAATCATTTTTGCCAGCTGGGATGCAGAAGAATTTGGGCTCCTGGGTTCCACAGAATGGGCTGAGGTAAATAAGACAAAGAAAATTCTTATTTTCTTGGTTAACAGGGAACAAATATATATATCTCAGGATGTTCACAAATAGATTCCATTACCTAATATGGTTTTAATTTGGAGAAGACTAGAGAATTTAAGAACTGGAGTTTGTTTTTACTTTCACAATAGTTCGGCAAAACAGAATAACATCTTAAAATCTGTAAGTTCAGAAAATAGTCAAGACTGTTTCTGACAAGTAAATTGACTTATCTGAGCACTCATACAGATCCCTGGAGTTCATTTTCAAGTTTTTGAGGTTTCCTTGGAATTTTTGTATCTATGAAAACATAAGGTGTTCTATCAAAATGACTTTACTTTGATTATAATTTCATATTTACAAATTGCAACCATACATATATTTTACTCTTCACAACAGTGTCTGATTGTTGAGTATATGAACGTTTTGTAAATAGAATTACTTTAGTTAATTGTCTTTAGAATTTCTGAGATTTGCTTTTTCCTCAGATATGATTGACTTTCATTTGTGACTGGCTCTTAATGCTTTATTTCTAAGTGTCTCCTAGGCCACCTTCTTTCACTTTTTCCCCTTAGTCTCTCTGTTGAGTAACTCTAAGTTCTCAAATGTACATGGTAAGCTCATAATTCTTATAAAGGGAGGTGCACTATATGAGCACTTATTCTCCTGCCACCATCCTCTGTGAGTCCAGATTTTTTTCATAAATCAGGATTTTATAAAGGTGTTTCAAACATGTCATACATTTCTTGACATTGGCTGTAGTTCTTAAAATGCTTTCCTACTGACTCATTTTCTCTTACTTTACTTTAAAATAATATAATCAAATCAGTATAAGGGTAAGTAAAATCACACACACAGCTACCTGTCAATCACTTATCCTTTTATTTTATTTATTTTAGAGAGAGAGGGGAAGGGAGGGAAAATAAAGGGAGAGAAACACTAATGTGACAGAGAAACATCGGTTGGTTGCCTTCCCTACATACCCTGACCGGGGACCGAATCCGCAACCCAGGCATGTGCCCTGACTGGGAATCGAACCATCAACCTTTCTATTTGCTATGTGATGCCCAACCAACTGAGCTACTGCAGCCAGGGCATTCACTTATCCTTTTGATTCCATTTATAGTGAAAAGTTTTATTATTACATTGGTATTACAAACATGCATTTTGGAAGTTGACTATTTAAATGAATCAAATTTTGTTCATTAATGTCATTTGCTTTTAGAAATAATGTAATTTCATGTGCATACAGGTATACGTAAATACAGATCTGTATAATTTTAGCAGCTTAAAGTAAAGCTAAAAGAAATCTAGAATATTAAATAATAAGCTTTACATTAAATATATGTGAGTTAAACAATTTCCAGTTTTTCTACCAGATTATTTATTATATTTGATAGTGTACTCTCTTTAAGTAATTGAGCAATCTTCCTTATTTCTTTTTTTTTAAATATGTTTTATTGATTATGCTATTACGGTTGTCCCAATTTCTTTTCCCATTGTTCCCCTCCACCCAGTGACCACCCTCCTTCCAGTTGTCCCCCGCCCCTTAGATTATGCCCATTGGTTGTGCAGATAGTTCTTCTCAACATCTTCCTGTCTACTCCACTCCCTCCTACTATGCTTCTTAAATCCTGTACCATCTCCCTCCCTTCCCCCCTTCCCCCTCCCTGCTGACCTCCCCCCATAATATTCCCCATACCTATAATTCTTTTCCTACTCTTGTTGCCTACTTAGTTTGCCTTTGTTTCGATTCCCTAGCTTCTGTTGTTAGTTGTTGTTATACAGTTTTCATTTTAACATTTATAGTTTTGATCCTCTTTCTTCTAAATAAGTCCCTTTAACATTTCATATAATAGTGGTTTGGATCTGATGAACTCCTTCAGTTTTACTTTGTTCTGGAAGCACTTTCTCTGCCCTTCTATTCTGAATGACAGCTCGCTGGATAGAGTAATCATGGTTGTAGGGCTTTGCTTTTCCTTACTTTGAATATTTCTTGCCAGTCCCTTCTTGCCTGCAGAATTTCTTTTGAGAAATCAGCTGATAATCTTATTGAGAGCGCTTTGTACATAATTCTCTTCTTCTCTCTTGCTGCTTTTAAGATTCTCTCTTTATCCTTAATTTTTGACATTTTGATTATAATGTGTGGATATGGTTCTCCCTGGGTCCAGTCTTTTTGGAACTCTCTGTGATTCCTGGACCTGTAAGTCTTATTTTCTTCCCCAAGTTAGGGAAGTTCTGCTTCATTATTTTTTCACATAATTTTTCAGTTTCTCATTCTTCTTCACGTTCCGGCAACCCTATGATTCGAATGTTGGCCTGCTTATAGCTGTCCCATAGGTTTCTGAGCCTCTCCTCATTTTCCTCACTTTTCATTTCTTCTTTCTGCACTGGTTGACTATTTGTTCCTTCCCTATGTTCAGATTTGTTGAATTGATCCTGCCGCTCATCGCTGCAGCTGCCGCTGCCAGCACAGCTTGACGTCTCTGCCCCTGCTTCGCCCCTCCTACCCATCCAGACGAGCACCACTTGTTTATAACTTCATATGTTGGACTTCCATATAGCTTTATTTTCTGGAACTTCTGATTGTTTCTAGTTTTGAGGTAGTTGTTGCCCTTCTTAGTTGTGGAGGGAGACGGAGCGTGTCAGTCTAGGCCTCCGTCTTGGCTGGAAGTCTTCTTCCTTATTTCCAAAGTAAATCTTTTACAATGGAAACTCTGACTTAATGTTTATCTATAGCAGAGACAATTATCATCTGGCCTGTGTGGGTGAGTACAGAGAAGTGGCAATCTTCACTTGTGGCATAACCTCTCACAGCTTTAAATGTTTTTATTATAACATGTTCTTAATATGATAGTAAACTAGAAAGAGGTAAAAGGGGCTCTTGGCGTATTTCCATGTGTGTGATATTAGCCTTTATCTTGTATGTGTGTGTGCGTGCCTGCGCACATGTGTAAAGGAGTCAGTCTTCTGTTTGTTCTCATGTCCTTCCTTCTCTCCTATTTTTTCTGTCCTCTCATTTTTTGTTTTATCATCATATCCTCTCATGAAAAAAAAAAAAAAGGAATTTTCTCTTTTCCACTTTTATTTTTTAATATTTTTCTTTTCATTTTTGTTCTTTATTTTTCACTTTTAAAATGCTTCATTTATTTGGGTATCCAGTATAAGTGGAGCCTCAAAACTTCGATGCATGCAGGGATTGCCAGGGACACCTTTTAGAATATAGAGATTTCCAGACCTTCCTTTCAGCAATTTTTTAAAAAAAATAATTTGTTTGTTTGTTTGTTTATTTATTTATTTATTTAGAGAGAGGGGAAAGGAGAAAGAGAGGGAGAGAAACATCACTGTGTGGTTGCCTCTCACTTGCGCCCCCAACTGGGGACCTGACGTGCAACCTTGTTATGTGCCCTGACTGGGAATCGAACCAGCGACACTTGGTTCGCCAGCTGACGCTCAATCCACTGAGCCACACAAGCCAGGGTTTCAGCAATTCTTATTCAGGAGATCTGGGGTGGGCCTCAGAATCTGGGAGCCTTGTCCTCTTCATATTCTGGTTCAAGGAATCAAGGAGCCATACTTTGAAAATATTTTTTCTCTGAGGCTCCTTACTATTGCTATAAACAATAGTATAGCATCATAATATTTTTTCTTTCTTGTTTTTATTCCATTAATGTTGCTGTCAACCGATGAGTTAACAGTTGAAGGCATAGGTATTTGATTCATAAAGTATTTGCAGACCACTTTTATTAAATTTAATTGGCTTACTTTGTTTATATTCCCACAACTGTAAATACTGTGAATTAAGTAACAACTTTGCTTCAAATATAGGAGAACGCAAAAACACTCCAGGAGAGAAGCGTTGCTTACGTCAACTCAGATTCATCAATAGAAGGTAAATCATATTCATAACTAAGCTACTGACCCTATTTTTAAAAGAATATTTACCATTTGCCTATCTTTGATTCCTATTTAAAACTCCAGTATTAACCACATTTGTCTTGTAGAGGGATTAAAAGAATTGTTTAAAATATTTCTGAAGAAATATTTTACAGAATATTTTATATAGAGCCCACTTGGATAATCCAGGACAGTCTTACCATTTCAAGATCCTTCATCACATCTGCAGAGTCCCTTCTGCTGTTTGAGGTCACATATTCACAGGTTCTGGGGATTAGCATGTGGACATCACTGGAGGCCACTATTCCCGCCCACCACAAGGGCCATTCCACTCATTCCCCTGCCACCTGATCCTTTATCCAGACCATGCCAGTGAAAATTTGCTTTGTGTTACAGACTGCAGCTTGCAGTGGGTTGGGACATGCACACGCACACCACCCCCCACACAGTCCTTGCCTTTTCTAGGTTGCTTACAGTGTGTGCACATGCACAAATTTCTTCATTCATTCAGTTAACATTTATGAAGCCCCTATGTGTACTTTCTGTATGAAATATTCTGTAAATATTTCTGTATTGGAACAATTTAAGGAAGCACAAACTACAGACTTTTTCTGAATCTGACATGTGACATTTGTGTCCTACGCTTTCATTGTATTATGATTATGTCTAGATAAATGTCAGAGCATACTTACTATTGATATGTTCTAGTCTAATGTCTTGCTTGCTATATACTATTTAATAGAATGAATAAGGAATAAATGCCATAGCCTTACCATTTTCTTTGCTAAACTCCCCCTAAAAGACACTGGGTTAAGAGTGACCTTTATGTTTCCTATGGGAGCTGCTCCCTTAGCAGCCGAAGTCCACCTATACCTTCTGTACATAGTGTGCTGCAACCTCTCTTGCTTCTGAAGAACTATTCCCACCCTGTTTTTAATTCCTGGGGAGTGATGTCTTTGATTTGTCTATTATGTATTATTTAGAGTTAGAAAATAAAGTTAGAATTAAACATAGATTGGAATCCCACTTGAAAGTATTAAAATACTCTATGTTTTTATTTATTTTTCAGGCAATTATACTCTCAGAGTTGACTGTACACCCCTTCTTTACCAATTGGTGTATAAACTGACAAAAGAGGTATATAAGTAGGTCTGTCTTAATGTTTTCTGGCGAATGAATAAGTGAACACATGTTTTTCTTAATTAGTCATGCTTATTTTTGAACTGGTGACAGACATAGCTGATTTGTATAAATAACAAGTCAGAAAAAAAATCTCTGATACACTATTTATATGGCATTACAATTAAGATAGTATTGCTAGATTCTCTGTTCTAATAATAGTTCTTATTGTGTACATTGTTGTAATGTATAGGGAAAATAATTTCACCTGCAGAGGTATTTTGATATAACAGGAAGAACACTGAGCTGGAATGGAAAAGCCTTGGTTCAAAGATTGCCTTGGCTACTCATTCATTCCTTCGACAGGTATTTATTGAGTGGTTACTATTTATCAGGCCCTATAAAATAAGTTCTAGCAGCAACAATGATAAAATGACAAGGTTACTGAATCCAAATACTCTGTAGTCTAGAGAGGATGCAGACCTGTAAATGAGGAATTATAGTTCACTGGAATACTGGATACTGTATATGATGGAGAACAATTATGGAATACTGAACCTAAAATCCTGGAGTAGCTGGGGAAGTTGGGAAGCATCAGAATATGCTTACAGAATAATTAATGCTTGGGCTGTAAAATGGAAGGATGTGAAAGTGAGGGAGAAGGCATTCTAAGCAGAGGACATAGTTCCCCAGAAAGATATGGAGGTGTGAAAGAGAATACTTCCTGACCTGGAGGCAGCTCGGTGTGACCTCAGCACAAAGTATTTGCGGAAAGATGGTAAGAAATGGGGCATGGCAAATAGGCCAAGAAGTTCAGAAATTTGATGGAGAAACTAAAGAATTTTTAACAAGGTAGTGCATTAATCATATTTGTTCATTAGAAAAATCACTCTTATCAGTATAGTGAATAAGTTAAACTGTAGCAGGTCTAAAAGCAAAATGGAAATAATTCCACATACTTATCACTCAGGGATATTATAAATATTAGTTGTTGGTAACAAAGAGTACTCTGAAAACTAATGTACGGAGCCTCTAAAAATTACATAGTCCTAGTCACTTACTGTCTGTACTAAATAGTTCCATATTTTAAAATTTAATTATAGAAATGTTTCTGTCAAGTAGGTATCACTTGGATGACAGTGTGAAGTGTAGGTATCACTTTCTGTAGGTGCTATTTCCCAATTTCCCTTAACCTTGCCCTTCCCTTTTACTGTTAGTGTCTTTAAAAACTCGTTCTCCCAAAAGAGTCCTCCATCATGCCCATCACAACTTTTTCATCATATCGCATAGCTTATGCCTTTGATCCTTTCACTGGAATATCCCGTAAAAACATCTTATGTAAACATCTTATCTAAAAAGCAAGTTGTAAAAATCTGTATTGGCAGAACCCTTCTTAGGATATGCATTTATGCTTTGGGTCCAACAGAGCTGGTTGCTGCTGGTGAGATCAGGAATAATAAAATATTCAGGGCCAATAAGGGTGGGCAAGCCTAGGTCTATGGTCCTTTTTACAAAGGCAGATGCGTATGTATGGCCATACCAAAACTCAGTAGAAAAAGGACTCTTTTATTCCCCTAATGTGTGTTGGCGCAGTCAAATTATGCTGGTGACATGAGGGCAGGGTGAGGTAGTAGAGAAAGCCGGGCTAAAAGGACAGCTGCCTGATAGAAGCAAGAAATGGGACAAGGTGGTGAAACAATTATGACAGTGCACATAGCTGAGGTGGAAAAGCTCGATCTGGGATGTCCAGGACAAAGGGTCCAGAAGCTTAGTGCTGGACTGAGATGGCGTGATTCCAGAAAACGAAGAGAATTTTGTAAGGAATTTGATCCAAGCAGAATGTAGGAATTGGAGCAGGATCTCAGCGATTGCAAATTGGCAGGAGCCAAGTAGAGAGTAGAACCCAGTGAGCTGGCTGGAAATGAGCAAAACATCCCTGCAGCTGCAACACACTAGCAGGGAAGGGAGGCCCCTGCAGAGTGACCAGACTACCTTAAGACCTTTTATGTGATGATGAGGGGATAACCCACTCTGTATAAAGGCCAGAGAAGACACTAGAGATGATGTTTAGGTTGAGATGGGTATCATTCTCCCAATTTACACTGGTGAGAAAACTAGGGTTTAAAGCAATACACCAAAGGTTACATAGCATAAGTAGGGTCTACCTTAGTTCCATTTTTGAATTTACTAAAATAAGCAGATTTTATCCTAGGTATCTGGCAAAATTACCAATAGGCAGGCATGATAAACCAATAGAAATTGGGGCTGGATATTTTCCTTCCTATTTACAAAAACATACTTTTCTATACTAACATATATGTTTTATATATAGTTAGAAGTTGGTATTAACTAATGTGGTTTTATGTTGGCATAAATTTAGTTGCTTCTTCCTCTAATTCCCAGTATTTGATTTCTCTTTCTAGATCTCCAGCCCAGATGATGGTTTTGAGGGTAAATCTCTTTATGAAAGCTGGTTGGAAAAAGACCCTTCATCTGAATATAAAAACTTTCCTAGGTAAATTACCTGCTTAAGTATTTTCTACCTCAGGATAAATTATGAATTTCTCTTTACCCTCTGTTTCTCCAAGCATGTAGTTCTCAGGTGCCTCAACAACTAAAGGTAATCCTAAGGGATCCCTTTATGCTGCCTTTAATGCGCTGATCAGCGGAACAATTGTGTCTTTTAACCCACAATAGAGCAGATAGATCTAGTTTTACAAAATTTTAGTCAAAATTATTTTGCCACATTATTGGGCACTATTTTGAATCCTTGCATAAAATTTCATTCATATAGATATTAAATGCATTAATAAATAATGTAACTTCAAATGATAATGAAGTAAAAAATAAGTGATTATTTGCTTTGCTTCTAAATTTATTAATAAGCACTATTAATAACCACCAAATTGTGTCTTTGCCTGTCAATCTCTTTGGATTTAAGTATTAATTTTTTTAGTTCATCTCATTTACACACTATAGCTTTCCTGAATTCATTTTATATTTGTTTTCTACTGCAATACTATTTCTAAAAGCAGCACATGATGGTAGCAGTTTACAGCTTCATTCCATGTTCCAAATAAGTCTGTGAAAATTTAAATGTGCTTCCATTATAAATTACTCACATGCTTATTCAAAAAAGAAAGATTTTAAAAACATCCAAGGTTTCAATCTCAAA
Source organism: Furipterus horrens (assembly GCF_987537825.1). NCBI lineage: Eukaryota > Metazoa > Chordata > Mammalia > Chiroptera > Furipteridae > Furipterus > Furipterus horrens. Next base: position 56,434,594 of record NW_028327172.1, on the reverse strand, counting down.
AAAAGAAAACTCACGGTTTAGAAATAGTTATGTTCTTCATGCATATGACATTGTTCTGCCTTACTGACTTACCATATTATGAAAAATTTTCCATGTCATTTTATTATTGTATATATGTGTGTATATGTATGTATGTGGTGGTTTCTTAATTATATGCAAAGAAATACATTGTAATTAGATTTATTTTTCAAATAAGGCACACTTGGATTCTTCATAATCTTACAAGCTTTCTCACGGAAATTTTCTTTTTTTAAAAAAAAATTATTTATTTGTTTATTTTTAGAGAAGGGAAAGGAGAGAGGGAAACATCACTGTGTGGTTGCCTCTCACTTGCGCCCCCAACTGGGGACCTGACGTGCAACCTAGTCATGTGCCCTGACTGGGAATTGAACCAGCGACACTTGTCTTGCAGGCCAACGCTCAATCCACTGAGCCACAGCAGTCAGGCCTGGCAATTTTCTTATTAGGCCATAATTCTCTGAGGGCGGGTACCATATCTTATTTGTTTTCCCCTCTAAACAAATACCATAAATGCAGAAAATTTTTGAGACAGCATAGTCACTAGGCTGCTGTCTTTGGTGCACTGCCAAACTGGTTTCATTCAATACAGATTTACAGATTTATCACACCAATATCCAATAGGTGACACAAGTGTCTTGGGGGTGGTATACATTTTCCTAATTTCTATAAATGTGCCATGAAAGTCCTTGTTCTTTTTAGGACAGGATTCACTGTCCCATCTACTTAACTTCATATTATTTCTGCTTGTGTGTGTGTATGTATGTACATACATATTTATATTATACATTTAGAATCAACAAGCTGGGATCTGGAAGTGATTTTGAAGCTTATTTTCAGAGACTTGGAATTGCTTCAGGCAGAGCCCGTTACACTAAGAATAAGGTAAGCCATTGTTTTGGATACACAGTACCTTACCCACATTTTTTTTTTTTTTTTTTTTTTTTTTTTTTTGCTAAGAATTCTTTTATTTGTTGGTACAGGCACAGGTGGACATTTCAGGGACAGAGACAGACTGCATGTTCCTTTGTAGATGAACTAGATGTAATCTGGGTTACTTTGCGACTTTCCACTGTCAGGGTTATTCAGTGAAGTGTGAGCTGACAGAGTAATGTCAAAGACTTAGCTGGTTATCAGTATCAGGTAGCTCACACCCTTTTCCTGACATAGGCTTTGTTGGAAAATCTCATTCTCCTGGTCTTATGGGCTTTGATGTACTTCTCCTAGAGAAAATGTGCACATGGAGAACATATTTTGGTTACAGGGAATGCTAGGCTAAGATTCTTTATTGCTAAGTCCTTGGATATACCAACATATACCATGTTTGCTTGCCTACATTATAAATTTTGTCATAAACTAAACTGAGATTTGTCATCAATTTTAATATTGGGTTGGCCAAAAAGTTTGCTTTTTTCTGTAAGGTGGCTCTAGTAGCACTTAGTTTATGACAGTCTTTAACTTCATTCGAAACAATTTTATTAGATTGTATTGTGACAGTCATCATATCAACGTGCAATTTAAAAAAAAACTTATCAAAATTGGTGAATTTTTGTGTTGCCATTTTAACATGAAAATGAAAGAAAATACACAGTATTTTTTGGTATGTTATGCTTTATTGCTTCAAGAAAGATAAAAATGCAACTGAAACACAAAGAAGAGATTTGTGCAGTGTATGGAGGTGCTGTGACTGATCGAACGTGTCAAAAGTGGTTTGCGAAGTTTTGTGCTGGAGATTTCTCATTGGACGATGCTCCATTGTCGGGTAGACCAGATGAAGTTGATAGAGATAAAATTGAGACATTAATTGAGAACAAGCAACGTTATACCATGTGGGAGTTAGACAATATACTCAAAATATACAAATTGATAAAGTTATTTGTGAAGATGAAAAATGTCCTTTATTTTATGGACAAAACCATATGGAATTTTTTGGCCAGCCCAATAATTTTTAAATCATTGCAATATACCAACATCTTGCTTGTATAGAATAGATAGCCTTTGCAAATTTGACTAGCTAGAATACAACTCAGAACAAAGGAGAAACAGCTTCAGAATAACCCAAAATAAATGCATATATTTGTATACTAATACTCATTACATTTAATACATAAATGATGTGTCTTACCACTTTCAATGCCTGTTCACTTTTATACTCTATAACTATTCTGAACAAAGTTACCTAGTTTCTAAGACCATGCAGATTAAAAACAGAATACTAGACAGGAGTGAGACTGGTACAGGGATTCCCTTTAGTGATAATAAAAGCCGTGAGAATGACAGCCTTAAAGCACTATAAATATAGATAAAAACTAAAGATATACCTAAGAAGTCAAAAGCTATTTACATAGAAAGCCACCAGGTGATAATTTATGTTTTTGTAATGGTAGTACTTAATATTGTCATCCAGGTTAAATGGCATTTGGTCGTGTGCACTGTTTGGGGACACAGGGAAGGTGCTTAAACAGATAACCCTTCAGCTATATAGATACTTAGCTGCTCAGAACCTTTCATTCCCAATCAGTTGACAGATAATTTTCAGTTGTGCTGCTCTGCAGTTGGAATATGAACTCCTTATCTTTATTAGAAACACAATGAGAATTTTCAAGAAGCAGTATTTTGAATGAAGATTACATGAATTATAAAATGAATGGTAAAATTTTAAATCACTGAACATTAGTGGTAGTGTTTAGTTAGATTTCATGTTTTTTTTCTTCATTGTGATAAAACTTGAGGTGCCATATGGTTATATTTTTTCTGCAATCATTTTATGGTTACATAAAACATTATAATTTGAATATTTAATGTTTGTCTGTATTTGGTTTCTCCCCTCGCCCCCACCTTTTCTTTAGAAAACAGATAAGTACAGCAGCTACCCATTGTACCATACAATTTATGAGACGTTTGAATTGGTAGAAAATTTTTATGACCCCACATTTAAAAAACAACTTTCTGTGGCTCAATTACGAGGGGCACTGGTTTATGAGCTTGCAGACTCTCAAATCATTCCTTTCAATATTCAAGACTATGCAAAAGCTTTGGAGAACTATGCAACAAGTATCTACAATTTATCCAAGAAATATGACCAACAATTGAAAGATCATGGAGTATCATTTGGTAAGAAATGACTGAGCAGGTATTTTTTAATCTTTAAGTTAGAGGTTTAAGATATCTCCTTTCATCATCAATGCATACTATTTCATCCTAGAATTTATCCCTGCCTCACTTATTAGTTCTGCCTTCTAGAAAAAACAAACTTTTAACACCTATTAAACACTATGATTTAATTTGGTATTTGTAGGATGAATCCATTCTGCTAGGTTAGTGCTACAATTGTTGAATTTTCCCTCTATCTGCCTTTAAAATATTTTTATTGTTATAAGAATATTATAAAAATGCAGAGCACTTAAGACAAATATTGGAAAGTAGAGAAAACCACCAATTTCACTATATATATGTATTATAATTGTTAATTATTACTGCATTGATCTTTTAATGTTTGTCTACATGGAATATTTTTTTCCAGTTTTCCTTGTACATCTGGCCATTTTGTGGTTGCTGTTCTACAAAACATGGATGAAATATTGTGTAGTGAAGTAGCATTGAGCATTGGGTCTGATTCAAATCCTGGCTCTAATATTTATTCACTGTGTGACCTTGGGAAGGTTACTTAACCCATCTATGTGTCAGTTTTCTTATGAATGAAATGATAAATATATATATATATATATATATGTTTCAAAGATTGCTGTGAAGATTCAGCTGGCTGACTCATTGGAACAATGGTGACTGACACTTGACGCTCATAAATGTTACTTATTACTGTTTTATTGTAACCATTTTATTATTGAGTGTATATTCTTAGTATATTCCATAATTATGAAATATATACTAAATGTCTATTGTATACCAAGTACTGTTTTATTTCCTGGAATATATAAGGATGTTTAAAACAGCCATTGTCCTCAGAGTTTAGTCTCCTGTGGGGAAGAAGGCAAAATGCAAGGGACAAGTTATAAAGACACACGCAGAGTAAGTACTATAGGAACACAAAGACGTTAGTAATGATTTTTGAGTATTATTATTATAAGAATTAGTAATCTTTAGAAAGGTATGAGCAGCAGGTACTAAAATCTAGAAATAAGATGAAGCAAAGAAAAGTGTGTTTAGATTGATATGATGGGAGAATCTCTGTAATGATTGGGAAAACAAAGGAAAAAATCAGAGACATAGCAGGGCCTACAGCAAGATCTATATCCATAGATCCTTGGCTATCCAGCATCCAATTCTCTTCCTAAATGACCAGATTTCCTTTTGGTGAATTACATTTTATCAATCTGAGTAAGTCGGGGTCCAATTGGGAGAGAAACCACAGTTATAATGGAAGGACTCTTTATACAAGGTTGATCAATTTACCTACCTGCTTACCTTCTTAATGCTTCTCCCCCAAATTTCCAAACTCTTCATTTCTATTGGTGACTGTCCCTCAACATTAAACATTCTTATGTTTTTTCTATCTTAAAAACAATTCCTTTCCTGATGTGCCCTACTTCCTTCACAATAAAAATATTTCATTTACTGCCAGGAAAAAAACTAGTCCCTCAAATGTTTTAATGAATGAATGAATGATGAATGGATGGATGCATAACCTACACTTACTGTCTCCAATTTTTTACCTCTCATTAACCAAACCACTGCAGTGTGTCATGTTCCTACTACTCTATTGAAATCACTCTTGACAAAGTGTCATTCATCTGTGTCACAAAATCCCAGGGACACATTTCAGTTCTCATCTATCTTCATTTCTATGCTTCATATGAAATTTAAAATTTCTTCAACACCATTTGTTCTTAAGTGATCATAATATCTATTAATATGATTTTCACATGTTTTAAAACAGCAACAAAAAATAGTTTCTAGAGTATTTGGGCTAAAAAGACTTTGTTTTTATATTGAATGTACTTACACTGAATGTACAATAGGTTCTGATAGTGTTTTTTCATTATAAGATGCCTATGATAAAACTGGTTTCGTTATATGTTGCTTTGCTTAAAGTTACAGAACCTACTGATGATAAGTGAGGACTCACTGAACTTATTAGCAGTGTGAATTATATATGTCCTAGACTCTTCAGTTATTTTCTTAAGAACCAATTTAGCCATTCGTATTTGACACATTATTTCTTTATTACAATATTTTAAAACAATTTCCATGGTTCTGTAAGAAGGCTCAGTAGAAAAATGGTTTCAGTACCATTGTCATATCAACCTGGAATGGGAGGGCAGGAAAGGGAGCCTCTGAAATATGAAGTAATTGTGCTTACTCGTTTCCCTTCTGCTTTTCTGAAAGAGTCCTTATTTTCTGCTGTGAAAAACTTCTCAGAGGCTGCTTCAGATTTCCATAGAAGACTTACAGAAGTTGATGTTAATAAGTAAGTTTCAGATGTAATAAGTAAGTTTCAAATGTCAAGCTCTACTGTTTTAAAAAGCAATCTGGTTACACTCATAAGCATTCAACCCTAAATCACTGCTACTCAAATTATGGTCTCTCTGCAAACTGGGAGCACCAGCCTCATCCTTATTTAATATTATTTTAAAATATGGCTCATGGTAAGAGTTATAATTAATTATCTGTTTCTTGTCCTCAAAGTCCCATTGCAGTGAGAATCATGAATGACCAGTTGATGCTCCTGGAAAGAGCATTCATCGATCCCCTTGGTTTACCGGGGAGGAAGTTCTACAGGTAAGGAGCAACAGGTGTTCCACTAGAGGGCACCAGAAACCTCACTATGACAAAAACCAGCATGCCCAAATCTGCTTTAAACTATTGCCATCAGATGAGTGGAAGGTAAATATGTACACTGAGAGGAACATGAATAAGTTTATGTAAAACAGTATAATTTGCAGTATCAGAAAAATTAATTTCATACTGTTTTTATTGCCTTGCTGCAGATGTAAATTATAAATGATAGTTAATAACTTTGTAACAAATCTAAAAGTCATAGAATCTCAATGGGCATCTCAGAGCTCATGTGGCTCAATTTTCTACATAAATCTTTTCTATAGGATCTCAGATATAGGCAAACGTCATTTATTGAGCTTCACATATATTGCCTTTTTTTATAAATTGAAGGAAAGGCCCTCCACCAGCAAAAAGATTACAAAGCTCACTTTATGGTGAAGCTTGCTCTATTGCCATGGTCTGGAATTGAACCCGAATCTCCAAGGTGTGCCTGTATGTAGTTATCCAGCCTCTATTTGACTCCTCCAGTGATGGGATGCTTACTCGCTCTAGGAGAGGTCTATGTAATACTAAGTTTTTTTCATAAAAAAATCTATTTCCCTGTAATTGTTTACCCTTTGAGTCCTTCTGCTGTCCAAAATCAAATAGAATAAATCGAGATCTATTTCCACTTAACATTTTAGGTTTTTGAAGATGGCGCTCATACTTCCCCTAAAGGAACAGCCTACTTTTCTCTCTAGACCTTTCATGTTCTCTTGGAGGCAGTTTTGGTTAGTCTCCTGTTTTTCAAGGTCTCAAACTGTGGCTCCTTGGTGGAAATTAGAAAAGTCCTATCATTCACCATCAGAAAAATCAGTGTTCTAGTTCACATACATATGTGTAATTTAGAACAAGTCACTTCTAGAGTGTTTTCATCTGAATTAAGATGGTGAAAACTGCTATTTTACAAGGCCATTTATCATTAACATACATTAAAGATAGTTCTATGTTGCCTTTTTTTTGAAGTATATTTTATTGATTATATTGTTACAATAGTTCCAATTTTTTCCCCTTTGCTCCCCTCCACCCAGCACCCCCCTTCCCCGACAATGCCCTCCCCAAGTCCATGCCCATGGCTCACCCTTTCATATATTCTTCTTCTTTTTTTTTAAATAATTAGTTAAATATTTTAACAATAAAAAAAAACAATCCCTCCCTCTCAGACTTAAGACCCTTTACAATCTTATAAAGGACAATGGACGAAGGTCTCGAGCTCCTCTAGCTGCTTCAAGCTGGACATGGTCGTCGTCCTACCTACCATTGGGTCCAGAAATCCCTAATAAGAGTGGAGGTGTGGAGGGGAGGGTGGCCTTCCCACAAGGGGAAGGATCGTGCAGACTCCAGGTTGGTTGGCTGTCTCTGGACAACGGCATGCTTGGTTTAACAGGCTGGCATCCTTGTTGTATTCTGGGGGCAACAGGGTTAAAGGACATCATTCAATCCATAACCACTAGATGACAAAAGACAGGTATTAATTTTTCAATGTCCCACATTAGGGAAAAGAAGGGCTTCTTTGGAGGAAGGTATGCTAGGTACATCTCACCTGTCCAAAACCCTTTTGCCCATTATACTTAGTTTGGACTGAGTGAAATATTTTAGGTTTCCCCCTCTCAGGCCTCTGGGCTCTTTCTGTCCAAGCCATTAGGATATAAAAGAGAAACCAGTTTTAAAGTGAAGCCCACAGACCACCCCGTTCTTCACCAACCCAGCCACTTAGTTCAGCCAAACCATTGAGTCTCAGGAGGCAGCAATGCAGACAGGATTAAGTGAGGCCTATACGTACAGACAGTCACTCAGGTAATGAGATCGTAGGCTTATGCCCTTTGAAAACAGAAAACACATGTTAATTTATGTAACAGAACCCACATACAAGTCTCTAAATCTGTAGGACTGTCTTATCGGAAAGACATCCAGTTGCAAGGCATTTGACATTCTTCTCGCCTGTAAATTAAACATCTTTGATAATGCCACAGACATAGTTTAACTTTCAAATGAAAACAAATTTTAAATGAAAAGAAACTTTAAAGACAGTTAGCTGCACTACTTTATAGTCTACCACTGGGCATTGTGATCTTCCTTGAATCTTGATTTTTCTCCCTAAGATTACCCTCATTGTCATTAAAGGGACTGCATTAAGTTCATTTTTAATTTATCCTGTTCATTTGCATAAACACAATAAGAGCAGCAAATGATCACTTATGATCTTTAGTTCTGCTTTGCTGGAACTTACGCAAGGAACATTTAGGGTGACCTTCAGTCTGCCCTTCAGGGCACAGAAGTTGAGCCACATACCTGGCATTCAGCCTTGCCTGTAAACACCTGTCTTTTCCAGGTCCTCCTGGTTTTCCATTGCGCCTTAAGGTCCTTTCTAGCCATCTTTCAGGAAAACAACCTTCGTTCCTTCCCTGGAAAGATTGCTATGGACCGCACATCCATCCAAGGTACCAGGCCTTTTATCTCGTGGACTTTTATTACCTTTGAAAGTCAGTCCCAGTTACTCAGGGCTTTTTGGTAACAACCAAAGCCCAATCATGTCTCCTTTAGGCATGACATTCCAGTCAAAGTCTTAGTCAAAAAAATCTCTATTAACAACTGGTTTTATTAGTTTTACGCAAAGAAAGTTAGGTCATTACTTACTTCTTTAGAATGCCAAATTCTGGAGGGATCAGATAGGGAGAAAATATATACAGTGTGAAGGAAAATCCTTGTCCTTCTAATATTCACTGAACTTGCATTTCTATTCTTTATATTTTTATTTTTTCCCCCCACTAAAAATTTTTCTGTTTGTTTGTTTTTCTATTACAGTTGTCTCACTTTTTTCCCCCTCTTGCTTCTCTGCACCCTGTCCCTCCCTTCTCCCACATTCAGTCCCCACCCAGTTGTCCACATCCATGGGTCATTTATACATGTTCTTTGACTAGACCCTTCCCCTTCTTACCACTTCTCTCCCTCCCATCTCCCCCTTTGTTACTGTTAGTTTATTCTTCGTTTACATACCTCTGGTTCAATTTTGCTCATTTGTTTGTGTTGTTCATTAGTTTCCTGTAATAGGTGATAGCATAAGGTATTTTTCTTTCGTTGCCTGGCTTATTTCGCTAAGCATAATTCTCTCTAGTTCCAATCATGTTGTTGCAAATGGCAGAAGTTCCTTCTTTCTTTCAGTACTTATTCATTGTCATTTTCCCCCTTTGTACTCGTGTTCCTCTCTGTCTCTCTCTGTTTCTTCATCTTCTTAAAGCAGACCCTTTAGCATCTCTTGCAATACTGGTTTGGTGGAGATGTATTCTTTTAGCCTTCTTTTGTCTTGGAAACTCCTTATTTCACCTTCCATTTTGAATGAGAGCCTTGCTGGGTAGAGTATTCTTGGTTGTAGGCCTTTGTTTTTCATTACTTGGAATATATTTTGCCATTCCCTTCTGACTTGTAGTGTTTCTGCTGAGAAATCTGATGATAGCCTTATTGGAGCTCCCTTGTATGTTATTAGTTGTTTCTCTCTTGCTGTTTTTAGGATTCTCTCTTTGTCTTTGAATGTTGGCATTTTAATTATGATGTGTCTTGAAGTGGGCCTGTTGGGATTCATCTTCATTGGGACCCTCTGTGCTTCCTAGACTTGCATGATTCTTTCTCTCTTCATGTTAGGGAAGTTTTCTGTCATTAGTTTTTCAAAGAGGTTTTCTATCCCTTGCTCTTCTTCTTCTCCTTCTGGAATTCCTATGATACGGATATTATTACGTTTCATGTTGTCCTGCAGCTGTCTTAGAGCCTCTTCAGTCTTGTTCAGCCTTTTTTCATTTTGTTGCACTGTCTGTGAGTTTTTGTCTACATTGTCCTCCAGCTCGCTGATCTGATTTTCTGCTTCCTCTAGCCTGTTTTTAATTCCTTCTACTGTGTTCTTCAATTCAGAGATCGTATTCTTCATTTCCTCCTGGCTCTTATTGATAGCTTCCATGTCCTTTTTGATGCTGGTATAATTCTCAGTAAGTTCCTTATAGTTTTTCTGGAGTTCTTTGTAGTTTCCGCTGAGCTCATTGAGTTTCTCCATAATACATGCTTTCAATTCCATATCTGATAGTTGGCTCCGCTCTATTTCATTTAGAACTCTTTCTGGGGACTCTACCTTTCCTTTCGATGGGGGGTTGTTTCTCTGTCTCCCCATTTTTGTGACTCCTATTGTTTGTTGGTGCTTCTTAGAATGATCTGCACTTCCTGGATCTGCCCCTGGTGGCATCAGATCCTGTACCAGTCTGGGCCTAGGCAGCCTGTTGGAGACTTCCAGGGATCTACTGCCTTTGTCTGGCTTCTTAGTTGTTAATCTATTCAATCTGTGATTAGGTTTAAGGACCGTGGGTGTGGCAGCTTAATTCCTGTAGGCAGGGCCTTTGCTTCCCCTCAGGCTGACGCCACTTCGCTGGGAATGGTCTGCCTGCAGTGTGGGGATGAGTCAGCACTGGGACCCGGCCGGCCGCTTCCCCAGCTCTCCCCTCAAAGCCACCACACCAAACTCTCCCCAAGCATCTCCAGTCCTCTCTGTCTTCCCTCTGCTTGTGCCCAGGGTAAGTGGGGGCCAAAATATTTTTGTATGTGATCCGCTTAAGAGCTCTTTTTCTCCAGCTGTTTGTCTCTGGCTAGCAAGAAACCCTGTGGCTTTTCACTTTTCACAGCTGGGTACTATTTTACTTTCCACTCTGTTGCTGTAGGCTGGGAAGCCCAGCTGGGGGTTTAGACTTTGCCCTTCTTAGGGGGAACCCCCGACTGCTGAGCTGTTTCTCAGTCCCTTCAGCTGCCACCCATGTGAGCCCAGCCAGCCCTTCCGCGTCTCCGCACTCCCTACCGGTCACGTTGTGATGTAGCGGCCTTTTCTGTCTCTCCGTGGTTATAAGACTTCTCTCCAGCTGGTGTTCGGTTGGTTATTCCAGATGATTTCTCCAAAATTACGTTGTAAATCCAGACAAGTTCTGGGAGGAAGTTAGTGTAGCTTCCACTTACTCCTCCGCCATCTTGTTTCTTATGTTGCCTTTCTTATAAGTATTAGGGATTAGTATTAACATTTAACTAAGTTATACTAAGTATAATTCAGCCAAGTTGTTTCTTTAAGCCTCAGGTTGCCTAGATGTAAGTGGAGATTATAATTGCTTTCACCACATAGACTTGTAGATTTAAGGTACGCAGAAGATTCAGCTCAGAGAGATATACTCAGTAAATGGATGCTAATTTTATAAAATTATAAATATGAATATAAATGTTTGCTACTAATGAAATAGCCATCAGTTAAGGGTTTGCAATATATCATTTTAACTCTCTCTTGTTATTAGTCTTTTAGATTTGCCTTTTTAATTTATAAGCAAAAATCTCTTATTTTGTCAATTATTCCAGACTCTATAGAAGCTAATAGAATAAAAAGGTGTAAGTGCTCCTTCAGGATTCTCTTATAATCCACACCCAGACATTTCTGTTATTTTTTCAGAGAATATCAATATTAAGAATTTAGTGAGAAATTTTTAACACATTTAATCATGTATACACTGCCTATAAGAGACTCATTTCAGAAGTAAGAACTCCTGCAGACTGAAGGTGAGGGGATGGAAAAAGATATGACAAACAAGTGGAAACCGAAGGAAAACAGAGTAGCTGTACTTATATCAGACATGGCCGGCTTCAAGCCAAAAAGAAGAGACAAAGAAGGGCTATAATAAAAGAATTAATACATCAAGACGATATAACAGCCATAAATATATGTGTACTCAATATAGAAGCACCTAAATATATAAAACAGGTATTAACAGACCTAAATGGAGAAACATTACAATAATAGCTGAGGACTTCAAGACCATACTCATATAAATAAATGGATAGATACTTGAGACAAACTCAGTAGGAAAACATTGGCCTTAAATGATACATTAGGTCATATGGACTTCAAAGATACAGATATATATGTTGCCCTGGCTGGTGTGGCTCGGTGGATTGAGTGTCGGCTTGCCCAGAGGGTCGCTGGTTTGATTCTCAGTCAGGGCACATGCCTGGGTTGCAGGCCAGGTTCCCATGTGAGGGTGTGCGAGAGGCTACCACACATTGATGTTTCTCTCCCTCTCTTTCTCTGTCCCTTCCCCTCTCTTTAAAAATGGATGCGTAAATAAAATCTTAATATGTATATATAATATTTTACCCAAAAGCAACAGTAAACACATTTTTCTCAAGTACACATAAAACATTCACAAAGATAGATCACATATTAGGCCACAAAAGATCACATATTAGGCAACAAAACAAGTAACAGATTGAAGAAAACTGAAATCACATCAAGCAAATTTCCTAACCACAGTAGTATAAAACTGGAAATCAATTACAAGAGAAAACTGGAAAATTCACAAATACATGGAGATTAAAAAACATATACTACTTAACAACTAATAGGTCAATGTAGAAATCAAAAGACAAATCAAAATATACTTTGAGACAAAGTCAAAGAATACCAATCTTCTCAAACTCTTCCAAAAATAAAAGATGAGGAAAAATTTCAAACTCACTTTATGAGTAGTCCTGCATTATCCTGAAACCAAAACCAGATAAGGACACCAGAAGAAAACCAAATTTTAGGCCAGTATCCTGATGAACATAGGTACAAAAATCCTCATCAAAATATTAGTGCATTATAGCCATGATCAAGTGGGATTTATTCCAGGGATGCAAAGATGGTTCACCATATGCAAATCAATGTGATATACCATATTAACAAAATGAAGGATAAAAATCATACTTCAGTAGATACAGAAAAGGCATTTGACAAAATTCAACATCCATTTATGATTAAAAAAATTTAAAAGGACCTCTCAACGAAGTGATAAGGAATGTACTTCAACATAATAAAGACCCTATATGACAAGCCTGCTACCATAATACTGAATGATAAAAAGCTGAAAGCTTTTCAGGAATAAGACAAAGATAGCAGTCTTGCCACTTGCACTCAACATACTACAGAAAACCCTAAAGACTACCAAAACCTAATATAACTAATAAATAAATTCATTAACATTGCAGGGTAAAAAAGTATATACAAAAACTATTGTTTCTATATACTAACAATAAACTATCACAATGGGAAATGAAGAAAACAATTCCATTTATAATTGCAATAAATATAATAAACCACCAGGAATAAACTTAACAAAGGAAGTGAAAAGACCTGTGCAGTGAAAACTATAAAACACTGTTGAAATAAATTTAAGATGACACAAAGAAATGGAAAGATAGTTCATGCTCATGTATTAAAAGAATTAACATTGTTAAAACATCCACATTATCTAAAGCAATCAACAAAATTAATGCAGTTTTTATCAAAATGGCATTTTTCACAAAAATGGTACAAAAAATGCTTAACTTGTATGGAACCACAAAGGACTGAATAGCTAAAGCACACTCTCTGATATCAAATTATACTACAAAGTTACAGCAATCAGAACAGTATGGCACTGGCAGGAAAACAGACAGAAATCAACAGAACAAAACAGCCAGAAATAAACCCACACGTGTATGGACAACTAATTGACAAAGGCACCAAGAATATACAGGGAGAAAGGGAAGTCTCTTCAATAATTGGTGTTGGGAAAACTGGATGACTACATGTAAAAGATTGAAACCAGAACACTATCTTACATCACACAGAAAAATTAACTCAATATGGATTAAAGACTTGAATGTAAGACCTGGAAACAAAATACATAGAGGAAATATAGGTGCTAAGCTTTTGGACATGAGTCATAGCAATCTTTGTGTATTTGATTCCAATAACAAGGGAAACAAAAAAAAAAACTAAACATGACTATCTCAAACCAAAAAGCTGCACAGCAAAGGAAACCATCAAAACAAAAAGGCAAGAAACCATATGGTAGAAAATACTTCCTAAGGGTATTCTGATAAGGTGATACCCAAAATATATAACAAACTTATAAAACTCAATGGCTACAAAACAAACTGATAAAGAAATATCACCCTGGGTGGGTGGCTCCGTTGGTTGGAGCATTGCCCTGGACAACAAAAGGCTGCAGGTTCAATCTCTGGTCAGGGTGACCAATTGATGTTTCTCACATTGATGTTTCTCTTTCTTTTTATCTCTCTCTTTTTTCCCCCACCCCATCCTTTCCTCTCTTTAAAAATCAATAAAACATATCCTTGGGTGAGTATAGAAAAAGAAATGGTCAAAGGATCTAAACAGATATTTTTCTTAAGAAGATAAGGCAGGTGGCCAACAGGCACATGAAAAGATGTTTAATTATTAGGAACATGGAATCAAAACTACAATTAGACTTGTCTTACCTCCAAAAGACAAATAACAAGTGTTAGGATGTGGGGGGAAAGGGAACCTTTGTGCACTGTTGGCGGAATTGTGAATTTGTGAAGCCACTAAGGAACAGAGAGTATGAAGGTGTCTCAAAAAATTAAAAATTTAACTACCATATGACACAGCAATTCTGCTTCTAGGTATTTATATGAAGCAAACAAAAACACTAATTCAAAAAGACATATTACCCCTATGTGATTACAGCATTATTTACAATAGCCAAGATATGGAAACAATTATCAATGGAGAAACAAAAGGTTATATATATCTATATGTATAGATACAAGTAAAGATATACATACACACAATGGAATATTATCTAGCCATAAAAAGAATAAAATCTTGACATTTGCAACATGGATGGACATAGCATCTTATGCTAAATGAAATGCATCAGATGGAGACAGTACTGTACGATCTCACTTATATGTGGAATTAAAAAGAAAACCCAAAAAACAAGCTCATAGATCTAGAGAACAGACTGGTGATTGTCAGAGGCGTGTGGGAGTGGTGCCAAATGGGTGAAGGTGGTCCAAAGTTACAAATTCCCAGTTACAAAATAAGTTACGGGAATGTAATGTATAGCATGATGACTATAGGTAACAATGCTGTATTGCATATTTGAAAGTTGCTAAGAGACAGTAAATCTTTTTTTTAGGTTTGTACTTGGTTTTATTTTTTAATTATATTTTATTATGCTATTACAGTATTGTTTTTCTCTGACTGACTTATTTCAGTTATCATAATACCCTCTAAGTCCATCATATTGTTGGACTAAGATTTCTTGCTTCTGAGGGAATCATGGAAAGGATTTAAGCCTCAGAGTAATAGCTTATATTTACTGAGCATTTGCTAAGTTATACTGAGTGGTTTCGATCCATCATTTGTTTCTCACCACAATCCTTGGAGAACATTACTATCTGAGAACAGTGCTATTATACCTCCCATTCTAAAGATGTAAAAATAAGCACAGGGATGTTAAATAACCAGTGGGGGGTTGTACGGTAAACATGATAAGTCTTCTGATTTTAAAACAGGCATTCCTGACTCCAGAATTATCTTTGTCACTATTCCAGGCAAAAGCTATATTATTTTAGTTCTTTTACACATATGGGACAAGTTAGAGAAGTTAGGTAATTTGCCAAAGATCACAGAGATATTAGATGCTAGGTCAATGATTCAAACAAGGCTTGTTTGATTCCTGTGTCAGTATTTTTTACTACACTCTCCCTTTACAATTCTCCAGAAGAGGGCAAGTACACTATGGAATACCTATGACCTGTATCTCTAATACCTCAACTAGAGTTTAAGTCACAATATCAATGCTTATAGTGTAGCACATAACTCGTTTTAGTAAGAGAGATCCATTTGAGATCATATTAAGATTTAAAAGTCAACAGTGGTAGATCCTGATTAACCTTATAAATTTCTCTTTGATTATTAATACTGACTTTATAATAGTTACATATTGTTTCATATAGTACTTTTTCATATATTATACTTTGAAGAAGCTGTAGGATTTTAGGGTTGGACAGGATTTCTGATTAGATTGTTTTATAAAGTATGTAGCTTGATCTCTTGAGCTCCTTAGGAGATGAAGCTGGAAATCTATTGCAAAACTTTCCTTTATCGGAACTTAATTGTGTCTTTGTGGGCAACCCACATATAACCATTATACCTTTGTGGAATGGGCTTCATTATACTTGCCATACGTGACATTTTGAGAATACAAGCTTCTTCAATATTGCTTTTTATTCTTTGAAGAATACGGGGAACAATTGTCATTCTTGTTGAATCTCTAAAATCTCTAATTTATTGTTTTAAATCTCCTCTCTCATTAAATATATCCATAAAGCATATATTTTATCACTATGGATATCCGGGCAGTTAGACAACTAATGCACACAACTTAAAAGAACCTACTTTCATGCCAACTGTATGTGTTGGCAACGTGATATGATTCATAAGACACATCTTAGCAAGTACATAGTGTGAGCTCCTTTCTTTGCTTAAAATTATACTGTTACATAAGTATCACAAATCAATTATATATGTCTTCATTTCGGAGTAACAAAAATAAATGCCAGGAGACAGGATACTTAGTAAGATGTGATCTAACAAAAGGCAACAAATTTAAACAATGGCTTATAAGTATACTGTTAGCTCCACCTGTCTTCTTTGTCTGTTTTTCTTTCTAATAGGCACATCATCTTTGCTCCAAGTAGGCATAACAAGTATGCTGGAGAATCATTTCCTGGGATCTATGATGCTATGTTTGACATTGAAAATAAAGCAGACCCATGGTCAGCCTGGAGAGAAGTAAAGAAACACATTTCTACTGCAGCCTTTACAATTCAGGCAGCAGCAGGGACACTGAAAGAAGTGGTATAGTAAGGGTCCCACCAACTGGAGCTATCCGTTAAAGTACTACTGGAAGTCCAAGGGTAAAAATCCATCTTTCTTTGTGAGCTTTCTTTTCATGTCATGTTTGATTTTAGACTTCCACCTTGTTCCTCTGCAAAGAGTTTATTTGGCTCTTTAAAAATTCCTAACTTTATCACCAAAGTGTTAAACTAATAAAATAAAATAAAAAAACAGTCATGTGGCAGAAAGTTAACTGAAAATTCCCTAAGGTATGGCAAGGAACTTGAACTCTCTGACATTGCTGCAAGAAATGTGAAGTGGTATATATAACCACTTCGAAAAAAGTTTGGCGGTTTCTTACACTTCTAAGTATTTACTAAAGAAAAGTAAAACAGGATCACAAAAAGACTAATGTATATTCCTAGTACCTAAAGTGGATGAAGTCAATGGATGAATGGGTAAATTGTGGTATATCCACAATGGAGTACTATTTATCAATACAAATGAAATAACTGCCAATACATGTAATATTATTGGCAGACACTGTTGAGGGGAAGAAGCCAGACTCAAAAGAATACCTACAGTATGATTCTATTTATATGAAGAAAAGGCAAAACTAATCAATGGTGTTAGAAATCATCCGAATCAGTGATTGCCTGAAGCACATAAGGGGCAGGGAGGAACCTGGCTGCAACGAGGCATAAGGAAACTTTCTGGGATGATGGGGGTTTTCTGTTTCATGATATGCGTGAGGTTACACCAGTGTATACATTTGTCAAACCTCATCAAACTACACTTTAAAAAATGTGAAAATTATACCTCAATAAATGTGATTACAGCCCCACCACCCACAAAAAAGAAAGTCTGGAAAGGAAGCCAGTATAACACACATTCTCTTGTGAACTTACCATGGAGTAAAAATCATAAGGAAAAAATAATATACATACTTTTAATAACTTCATCTTTTCTGAATAATGTATAAGTGTGATAGGTAAAGGAAATAGTTGCCACAAATCTTTATACTCAGACTCATATAAATAAAAGTATATAAGCATCTACAAACTTTTATGCAGAACCTAGTGACTCAGAATTATGGGTAAACCGACAAAAGCTTCAACAATCTTGAATGTTCAATTACTTAGCCAGAGTTGAGAATTAAAAATTTAAAAAGCCTTTATAGATAGGCACACTAACTACAGTAAGATGTGAGCACTCAAAATTTGACTGCAAGGAGTAACTACCGCTGCTACCCTTGCTTGCTAACCAACAAAACATTTTCTTTAATCCTAACCCGAGGGCAGTTTTCCACTGCTTATAAAGTTACAGGATACAAAATTAACATACAGAAATCAATTACATTTCTATACACTAGAGATGAAACATCTTAAAAAGGAATGAACTGATACTATTCACAATAACATCAAAAACAATAAAACACTTAGAACTAAATTGAACCGAGAAAGTGGAAGACCTTTAGTATAACAAAAACTACAAGACTTTGCTGAAAGAAATCAAAGAAACAAATGCAGATAGCCCATGTTTATGGACTGGAATAAATACTGTTATAATGTCCATACAATCCAAAGTCATCTATATATTTGATGCAATTCCCATACCAATGACATTCTTCACCCAAACAGAAAAAACAATGCTAAAATTTGTATGGAACCACAAAAGTCCCCAAAGAGCCAAAGCAATCCTCAGGAGAAAGAACAAAGCGAGAGGTATCATACTTTCTGTATTACAAAGCTACAGCAATAAAAACAGTATGGTGCTAGCAAGAAAAAAAGACACAAACAAATGGAATAGAGTTCAGAATTAATCCCTGTTTATATGGTCAACTGATATATGACAACTGAACCCAAGAGCACACAATATGGAAAGAACAGTCTGGGAAAACTGTTATAAGAAAACTGGATAAATACACACAGAACAATGAAACTGGATCAATGAATCAAAGACTTAAACATAAGGCCTGATATTATAAAACTAGAAGAAAACGTAGGGAAGCAGTTTCTTAACATGCAAATTGGCAACAATTTCTTAGGAATGACACCAAAAGCAAAAACCAAGAAATGGGACTATGTCAAAATTTAAAACTTTTGCACAGCAAAAGGAACAATTAAAAAATTATAAGGCAACCTACAAAATGGGAGAAAAAAATTTCTTTGTAAATCACATATCTGATAAGGAGTTAATAATAAAATATATAAAGAACTTATGCAACTCTAAAAGATTTTAATTAAAAAAAGCAAGCAGAATAATACATTTTTCCAAAGACATCCAAATGACAAACAAGTACATGAAAAGATGATATTGCTAATCCTCAGAGAAATGGAAATTAAAACCATGATGAGACATCACCTCATACCTGTTAGAATGGCTGTTATCAAAAATACAAGACGTAAGTGCTGGCGAGGATCTGGAGAAAAGGGAATCGTTATGCACTGTCGGTGGATTGTAAACTGGTGTGGTGCAGCCATATGGAACATATATGAAGGTTCCCCCCCAAATTAAAGATAGAACAACCGTATGATCCAGCAATTCCATTTCTATTTATCTGAAGAAAATGACACTATTGAAAATATATATGCATCTCTATGTCCACTGCAGCATTACAGGAACAACTTGAGTGTTCATCCATAGATGAATAAAAGAAAATATGGTACATATTTATCAGGAGAAATGAGGACATTCTGACATTTGCAACAACAGCAGTGGACCGTAAGCAGATTATGCTAAGTTAGACCGAAAGACAAGTGTTGCATGATAACACTTCTATGTGGAATTTTAAAAAGCTGAATTTGTAGAACAGAGAATAAAATGGTGGTTACCAAGGGATGGGAGTTGGGGAAATTGTTTAAGGGTACAAGTAAGCCCTAGAGATACAATAATGTACAGTACAGTGAATATTTACAAAAATGCAGTATAATCATAAAACTTGCTAAGAAACTAGAACTTAATTATTCCAACTACCAAAAAGGACAATTATGTAATGTGATAAAGATGGTAATGTCACTACCATAACAATCACACTGTAATATACAAATGTATTAAATTTAACAATGCTATATGTCAGCTATATTAAAAAAAAAACAACACTCTAGAAGAGGGATGGTCCCACTGTATCTGAGTACTTAGCATCCAGCATGGCACCTCCTTAAGTGCTCATTAAGTTGCAAACATACACAAATGCAGAGAAAACATACAATAAACTTCCATGCACCCATAACCCAGCTCAAAGTCATCCCTAAAAACAAAAACCAAAACCACACACCAAAAAATAAACAAAAGCCCACTTTTTTCCCTCTAAGCATTTGTGATCAGTTTACTTAAAAGTGTCAAGCATTATTCCCCTTTCGTGCCAGTCCTCAGTCTACATCGTAAGGACTTAGGAAATGGGAAAGAAATTATTTTGCTAGTTGGTATATTACCTATATTATTACTGACTTTAAAATTTAAATAAGCCATAAATTCCTATTATAATGCAATAATTTAATCACTTAAAATATAAACAATAAAAGTTGTCTAATATAAAAATAGTAGAAAAGCATTTGAAATGTAATATATGTATATAGTTTAATTCAGAAATTCTAAGAATTTATTCTAGAGGAAATTAGAAAGTGTGCCAGTATATGTGATAAAGGTGTTTACTGCTGTTTTTATCATAGTAAAAAGTTACAACTAAATATTCACTAATGGGAACTGATTTAGAGTATAATAACAATCATAAAACTGATCAAACATTTTGCATTCTTTTAGTATGCTGTCCATGAGTTAATTCAGTTGTTAAAATATGGTGACAAAACAATGTACTGATTGCACACAAAAAGCCAAGAGTGCGCACATTGGGATGGTGGACTTTTAGAAAACTTTCTGTATTGCATGAATTTCTTACACCAGAATATATACCTTTTATATAAGTATTAACAATATGGCTCTTCATTTTTCAACAGAAAAAGTACATCAAGTTCTGAGATGCAATACGTTCACAAAAAACTTATTGTATCTTTGCAGTTAACTAGGTTTCTTATTTGGAGGATATTAAGTAAGACTCATTTATATATTCATACATGGGCTGTTTTAATATTTAGCTTAGAAATTTTTAAGGTATCAACTGAGCCTCAACTTTCAAGTTTATACATGAAAATGAGATACAAGAAAATAACCAATTATCCTCCAACTCTGACTTGTTATGTATAGAAATAACGAGTTTAGGGTAAAAAAGTAACCTTAAAAATAATTATAATACTGTAACCGCTTTTAGCCTTTGTCATTTCATTGTTTCTTTCTATAATTTTATTTTTATTATTGGCATACAATGTATCAAGTATACAACATAATAGACATTTTACCTAATGTATGAAGTGATCCCGTATTAGTTATTACAGTATTATTTTCCCTATGATGTACTTTAAATCCTTGTGACTGTTTTGAAACTACCAGTTTGTACTTCTTAATCCCTTCCTCCTTTTCATCCATGCTCAAACCCCCTCCAATCTGGCAACTCTCAAATCATTCCCTGTATCTAATACATTTGTTTTTGTTTTGTTTTCTCCTTTTTTATCTTCCATGTGTAAGTGAAATCACATAGTACTTGTCTTTGATATATTTTACTTAGCATAATACCCTCTAGGTCCATCCATGTTTTTGCAGATGGTAAGATTTCATTCTATTTTAATGGCTGAGTCATATTCCATTGTATATGTGCCCCACTTCTTTACCAGTTCATCTGTTGACAAGCACCTAGTTTACTTTCATATCTTGGCTTTTGTAAATAATGCTGCAATGAACATATGGGTGCACAAACCTACTGAAATTAGTGCTTTGGGTTTCTCTGAATAACCAACTACCCAGAAGTGAAATTGTTGTGTGCTTTTTTTGTCTCTTGTTATAGACTTCTTTAAAGTATAATTTATCTGGTATAAATATTGCTTTCAGTCAGTCCATGGGTGTCTTTCGACCTGAAGTCTCATTTTCTTATCCATTGAGCCTCCCTGTCTTTTGATTGGCGCCTTTAATTTATTTGCATTTAAAGTGATTGTTGAAGAGACCAGGACTGACTGCCTCACCTGTCTTTCTCCTCCTTGCAAAGTCCCCTTTGCCACCATGAAGAGACCGAGTAGGAGGAGTGAGTGGTAACTGGTATGTTGGTTACTGGCTGTTGCCCATTTGCTAGAAAACTAGTAAGACTGGAACTGAGTATTAAACAACCTCTACACTTCTCCATGGCACCATAGTCCCTGGTGAACGTACAATGGCCATGCCCCTTCCTGTAGTGGACAAGTCTTTCCATAGGTGTAGTCCAAGGCTGCCATAGATCCGATGAAGATCAAACAGAAATTTTCAATGACACTACGAGGGGGCCAAGATATAGAAAAGACCAACTGTGTTCCTAAACAGACAGGCCTAGATGAGAGTGGTGGTGGTGGCAGGAGTGACCTTGGAGAAGCCCCTATCCATGCTGCCCGCCCCTGCGAACCTTGCTCTGGATGGGGACCCCTCAGCTCTGCACAAGAGATTGTACAGGAGAACTTGAAGATAGGGTCTGACAAGGAAAGTGACCAGGCTTTGGCCACATCCTTGGGTGAGTTGCAGTCGCCAGTCAAGGTGTCCGTGCACAGCCGCCCCCTGCGCAACATCTCTGCTGAGAATATCAACAAGTTCCTGTCACCACCAGCTGACATCCTGCTGCCTAACTGCCACTTTGAGTCAAAGCTGACCCTCAATAGACCCATGTTCAACGAGTCTCTCAGCCATGTCGTCCTGTCCAAGACTGCTTTTGGAAACTGGGAGACCCACATCAAGCTGGACAAGCTAGGCGAGTGTACCTAGGCCACGGTATACAAAGGCAAAAAACACAAGTTCACAACCTTGTGGCACTCAAGAATATCAGACTGGAACATGAAGAGGGGGCACCCTGCACCTCCACCTGGGAAGTGTCCCTACTCAAGGACCTCAGACATGCCATCATCACACTATGATGTTACCCATACGGCGAAGTCCCTCACCCTGATCTTTGAGTACCTGGATGACTGGGATCGTCAACAGACACAATGTGAAACTGTTCGTTTCAGCTGCTTTGTGGCCTGACCTACTGCCACCAACAGAAGGTGCTACACTGAGACCTCAAGACCCAGAACTTGCTCATTGAAGAAAGATGAGCACTCAAGCTGGCCTACTTTGGCCTGGCCCAGATCAAGTCAATTGTGACGAATACCTACGCCAAAGAGGTGGCGACACTATGGTACCAGCCCTCAACATCCTGCTCAGGCCCACGGATTACTGTATCCAGATCAACAAGTGGGGTGTGGACTGCATTTTCCACAAGATGGCTAAGGCCAGTCCCTCTTCCTGGGCTCCACAGTGGAAGAACAGCTGTACTTCTATCTTCTACATCTTGGGAACCCCAACTGAGGAGACACAGTTGGGCATCCTGTCCAAGAAAGAATTCAAGACACACAACTACCCCAATTACCATGCTGAGGGCCTTTTGAGCTATGCACCCTGACTTGATGGCAATGGGGCTTATTTCACCAAGTTGCTACAGTTTGAAGGTCACAATCTGATCTCCTCAGAGGATGCCCTGAAACACCCATTTTTCCTCAGTCTGGAAGAGTGGATCCACAGATTTACCGACATTATTTACACTAAAGGAGATCCAGCTACAAAAGGAGGCCAGCCTTAGTCCTTTGTTGGTGCATGACTCAGGCAGGCCAGCTTTCTGTGTGGTGGACATTGAGTTCTCTTCCTTCACTTGGGGAACATTTGTCTCATTTCCGTTGTCTCCATGTGTGTCTAGGTACTAGGTAAACCTGCTGTCTCCTTGTCTTGGCAGTGACCTCACGTAGTAATGTCCTGTGGGGGCCAGTGGTCTCCCTGATCACCTGAACTGGGTGCTCCAGGTTGTTCGAGTGGGTTGTGTCCTCCTGTTGTAGTTGAACCTCCATTGCTGTTGGCATGTCAGTGGGAGGGGCTGACTCTCAGGCTGGTTGTGAGGGCTGGCCACTACAGTGGAGGGATTGTTTGTCCAGCAGCTGAATCTACAGAGCAGGATTGGCTTTAGTGGGCCCTGGTGCTTGGTGAGTCCACCATCTTGGTGTTTTGATTGTGGAGGTACTTGGGTGGTGCTCTGTAATGGTCTGAAGCTGGCCACTGCATGTGTTGGTTCTGGGGCTCTGGCGCAGGCCAAAGTAAGCTGCTGCTTGTGTCCTGCCTGCGGCCACCTGGTATGAACTACAAAGTACTCTGCAGGTGGTTTTCCCTTGTGCAGGGCTTGGAGGTGACTGGGAGAGGCTAAGTTGCAACTGAGGCCAGCTGCTGATAATGTCAGGCTTGGGGCTGCTTAGTGTTAAGTAAGGGGCATGCTGATGCCAGATGCTACTTGCTTAGGGTTTGTGAATTAAGATTTAAGATTTTAGAAAAGTCCACAGCTTAAGCCAAAAACAATTGGTTTGCTGGAGGTGGCTTCAATGGGCCCAAAAGTTGGGTAGGGCAGGGTCTGAGGGCATCACCAGGGTGGTTTTACCCAGGTTGATGGAGACTCAGATATGGCATTCACCTTCACCTGCAGGGGAGGGCTCAATAAGGAAACATGGCTTCTGCCAGCACTTGTGAGTGGCAGAGAGCTGTCCTTCCAGCCCTCACCCTGAAGCCAGATAATTCAGTTCCTCCCCACGTATCCGTGGCATCTTTCAAGCTGCTGTTCCAGTGCTGGCGCTCAGAGCAAGTCCATGAACAGGGCTCTTAAAAGGAACACCTGGGACTCCAGCACCTATTTCACTCAGCTACAATCCCCTCTGGTTTTCACAGTCAGATTTGGTGACCTCTTACCAGCACTGGAACCATGGGCAGAGGGTCGTAGTGTGTGGCTGACACTCCTTGCCCCTGAAAGGAAACCTCCACAGCCAAGATATCAATATCCCTCCCAACTTCCAAGCCCCACACATGGGTGTGGGACCAGCCACATCTCCTCCCTTTGTACCAGTCTCGACATGACTTCTTTATATCTTTATCATTTGTTCAGCTAGACTTCAGGTGGTTCTCAGTGACGGCTGCTCTGTAGTTTAGTTATAATTCTAATGTGTTTGTGGGAAGAGGTGAGCAGTGTTTACTCTGCCATCTTGAACCGAAGCCATCATTCCTTTTTAACATTAGTGAGTTATTCTTATTTTCTTCTTTTCAAAACTTCCTGTGTTCTTCCAATCCCCAACATGATTATTATAAATTCACGCCACCAATATCTGTCACTTAATGAAGCAAATCTTATCACATCATCCCACTTCCTTTTCCCTGCTCTATCACAGTTATACTACCTTCAGCCAGAATGACCTTGCCAAGTGTTATCGTGCTATGCTCTACTTAAAAATCCTTCAATAGGGACTTCCACTCCCAGGAATGATATAGTAGGTACTTGCAGGCAATCACTTAAGTTGCAACTAGAGAAAAAATGAATTAAGTGTAAAATATTTTCAGAGATAAGACTTGAGGCCTTTTCACACCCTACTCTTTCTCCATGGGCCTCTCTCCTATTTGGTTAACTCCTACCCAATTTTTCTTTTTCAGGACTCTACTATAATCTATCCCTCTAGATATCCATCCATGAAATCTACCAAATGTGCTGCCACAGTAACTCTTTACAGGTTTATCTTTAGCATAGTTTCTAATGACCTATTGTTTTCCTTGTTGAAAACTATCCTAGAAGCAGAGGCCTGTGTGTTAACTCAGCTGAGTGCTCCTAGAAGCAAAGACATCTCAGTATCAATGAGTACACCTAACATCCAGATATTGGTTTCCAATACCATTTTCCAATAAAAAAGACCAGGGGTCCTTGAAGAAATGGCTGATTGAAGCCTTATGAAAAGTCAGAAAGTAATAAAGTAGAAACAAAAAACAAAACTCACCACAACAAAATGTGCACAGGCAAAGGAACCCAGGTACCAAATGAAAGGCCACAGTAGCCAAAGTGGGAACAATTTGAGAAAGAAAATAAAGTAATACTGAATTATAACTCAAAATGTAAAATATAGTACATATTGATATAAAGGATGAAATGGGGAGGATAAATCTCCCAAGCAAACATTTTAAATAATACTACACCCTCAATAAGTGAACTATAATTCCCCATTCTTTTTTTTTTTTTTTTTTTAACTCACCTGAGGTTATTTTTTCATTCCCCCCCCTACCCTTTTTTAAAAGGAGAGACACACCGACATTTATCAGTTACCTCTTGTATGCTCCCCAATCGGGGATCAGACCTACAACCTACGCATTGCCCTGACAGGGGATTGAACCCATAACCTTTCAGTCTATGGGATGACGCTACAACCAAGTGAGCCACACTGGTCAATGCCTCACTCCTTTTTAAGTGTGGGCTGCACAGAGTGACTTCCTTCTAAAGGAGGACTGGAAAGGGATAAAAAAGAGTAACTTAATAGTTAAAAAACTGGTAAATACTACCTTAGTTATGTTGACAGTATGCACTGCTGATACCATTAATGAGAGTAGCACTTTAGTTTTCTTTCTTAAAATATATAAGTTTAATCATAAGAAAACAACAGACAAATCCCATTTCAGGGACAGTCTACAAAATACCTGACACTCCTCAAAACTGTTAGGGTTTTGAAGAAAGTCTGAGAAACTGTCAAAACCCAGAAGTCCAAGATGACTAATGCAACATGGTATCCTAGAATAGAAAAAAGACATTAAGTAAAAACTAAGAAAATCAGAATAAAATATTGATGTCAGTTAATAGTGTACCAATATTGGTTCATTAATTCTAACAAATGTACCTACCATATTATGTTAACATGTTAATAACAGGTGAAATTTGGTATGAAGTAAATGGAAGCTGTCTGCACTCTTTATAATTTTTCTTTAAATTTAAAAACTGTTCTAGAACAGAAACTTAATTTAAAAGAGATTAAGTTGATAAAAGTAAAAAAAAAATATACAAGCCTAATTAGGCTTTATGCTGCTAGTGTTTTTCAAACTTGATTATATGTCACAATAAAATGCAAAATATTCTGTAAGTTTTGCCCCCCACCCCCGCCCCCGCGCCCAGGTTCTGATTCAGCAGGCCTGATATTGGAGAAAAATAATTAGTATTCCTAACAAATTCTGAGATGCTGATACTGCTGGTCTAGAAATGATATGTTGATAACCACTGACCTGGCCTAGAAGATAAAAGCAAAAATGTCAAATGATCCTTTGCTATCAGTCCCTATGTTTACAATCTTATTAAGTCTTTCCTGTGCAAATATCTTAATGTTGCAGACACTAAATTAATTCATATTAATGGCAAAAACAAAGATAAGTCTAATGCTATTTCATTATACATTTTATCTAACATGTAGATATGAATTCCCACTTATGAGTTACATACAAAATACATTATCACTATCAGAAATGCAGTGGGGCCTGCCAGTGTGGCTCAGTTGGTTGGAGCCTTGTCCTGGAAACCAAAAGGATGCACGTTTGATTCCTGGTCAGGGCACATACCTAGGTTACGAGTTTGATCCACAGTTGGGGCACATATAAAAGGCAACCAATTGATGTTTCTCTTTCAAATCAATGTTCTTTCTTTCTCTCCACCCCCCGCCCAAATAAAAGCAATGAAATGAATGTCCTCAGGTGAGGATAAAAAATTGGCAATGTTTGTTTTGAACTGATGATTCTGAAACTTATTTGGAGGCTGTTAAGATAAACTGGAGACTCTTAAGAGTTGTCGAATCACAAATGATGAATTTTTAATCCACCATTATAACCAAAACAATCCAAGCAAAAGGACTACCTATTTTATAAACTTATTTTCTAAAAACATATGAAACTAAAAAAATATGTTCTTGGTGACCAAACACGGTGTTACTAGTTTTTCATGCCATGTGCTAATTTTTATGGAACCTATTAATTCAACTGATAGACTAAGCAGCACAGAACAGTGAAGAGCATAGCACACAAAGCCAAGATGCCCGATGCTGAAGTCTCTATTCCATAACTTACCTATTTTGATGTAGGTGACATTACTTAACCTGTATCTTAAATCAGTTTCCTCTCCTGTTATGTAATAATAGAACCTACCTCATAGGGCTGTCGTAAGGATCAAGTTCATGTTCACTGAAGTCCTTAGAACAGTAGCTGGCCCATAACAAGTCCTGCATGTCTTGATGTTTACAAAAGCCAACCAACATGGGAAGTACTGTATTAGAAAATGAGGATAAAATGGCCAAAACATAAAAGTTATATGCAGTCTATAAAGACATTGACATATTAATCATAGAAGTAAATAAATAAAATATAAAGTATGGAACTGCCAACTGAAATAAGCATTATGAAGGAATGGATAAGTGTTTTAAAAAGCATTAATATACCCATCTAGCATCATTTTTTGAGGAGGGGAGGAGAGAGGTTTCCCTGTTCCAGGCTTAACCAGTACTTTCACTTAAATTACCAATCTTTAAAAAGATAATTTAATAATCCTATCATCTAGACAGTAGCTTAGTCAAAAATTAATGTCAAGTTAGATTATTTTGACATGATCTTCACGCAACATAAAGCATGTTTAAAGCTGTTATGTTTTATTTCACTTTAGTAGACATTAAAGGTGGCCTAGTAAATTGGAAAACTAAAGCCATTAATTAGCACTTAATAAAAACATGCTGTTCTTGAAGGAATTCATCACAACTAAGAACTATATAAAAACTTAACATCAAATAACTACACAGAGGAAAAACTTCACAAGTCCAGTATTAGGAACTATGCAGCACATATAAAATCCCAGGTGCCTACCTTTACTTAACAAGGCAAGCCATGCAACAATTCCAGAGGAGTTTAAGTTGTAAGATACTTGGAACAGTAAGAAAGTAATCGGGTTAAAAACCCAATTTCCCTGCTACCCAACAAACCAATAATTAAAAGAAATGAAAGAAAACACTGAATAACAAAACCTAAAAACAAGATGAACTTAGCTTGCATTTTAAAACCAAGGACAAGGAATTATAATATAAGCAAAAGGATCAATACAAATGCCAAACATGAGTGCTATATCAAAATAATCTGTAATGAAGCAAAAAAAACCCTGTTAATGTTCTAACAGGTAACTTGAAAGTACCTAGCTGTTAAAAAGTTAGAGTACATACCTGAATTCCCTAAAACTGACACCCAACCTGATAAATGAGCTTTTAAATTTTAATTGTGTACACACAAAAAACATTTTCAGATGGAGAATGACTGACTTTTTTTAAAGCAAGGGGTGGCAGAGCAATAATCCAAAGTCACTTAAAATATTTGCAATAACTCTTTAGGGTTCTCTTCAGCCTTATATGGCTGAAGAATTGTGTAAAGAAAACCAACCAAAAGATGTTACATAATAAGAATTAAAATCCACTGCATATAAATTCTAGTAAAGTAGATCAGTGGAGCTCTTTGCCAGTATATGGTTAGAACAAGTTACATTATTTTACCTATAAACATTTGTCAATGGTACACTGACTTCAATTTATATTTTTAATGGTTTATAAATTCCTGACTTAAATTATTACCAAAACTAGGTCAAGAACTGCCCTTTAATAGTGCTCCTCTAAAACCAGATGGTCAAAATTCATGTTCTACTTTAGTTAATAGTATTATATTCAAGACTAATTCTTAATTGTATAAATGGTCTATGATTATTAAGATTTTAACTTAAGAGGAAGATCAATATAGGATATAAAGAACTCTACCTTCTTGCAATTCTTCTGTAAACTTATCTAAAAATAGGAGATTGAAAAGAAATAGAAGCTCAACTTCTTAGGTACCTTACTTTATAATAGCAAATGGGCTATGCAAGAGAAGTAATGTTTCCCATGGTTAGTTTAGCTGTCAGATTCATTACCAAGTATATATAATAAATCTATCTTTGTTTTGCTACAATAATTACTCTGAATGCTGAGAAAAACAAAGTATATTTCTAGAGAAACAATTTAATAAAGTTAACACTTTATTTTTTTTGACAGACTGATAAAAGCAAAGCATAGTTTACCTAATTATAAATGTGTCTATGTATGAATTAAAAGAAATATTTAGATTTTCATCTGAGCAACAATTTTCAGAGGTTTGTGGGAATAAGAAACAGAGAAGGGTCATGAATGTAACCAAACTAAATACATAAGCTGTGTCCAAAAACAATTTCAAAAGTCAATGCTTTGTAATGAACTCTTAGGTGTATAATCCACTTGCTTTAAATAATAGTTCAATCACACATAACATATTAAGATACTCTTTAGGGGAAAATAGCCTCACAGGAAACGTAAAAAAAGGGAATATTAATCATCACCTCAAATCAAAACAAGTAGCAACCTCTCCCTAAGAAATAAAGATTGCATGTGTCCTAATGAACCCAGGTTCTTAAATTATAAAAGATAAATTAAAAAATTTTTAAATACAATTCGCTATAAACTTAATATACTCCATTTGTCCAATTTTTACTGCCAAAAAATTTCTTTCCATGGTTATTTTAGTGTCATGAAAGCCTGGTTGCCTATTTTTTACATCTTTACTTGTAACAGAGTTAAAGCATTTAATAATTACATAACTCCATCTAATAGTTATTTGCTAAGGGTAGTAGAGTGAGCTATACTAACTCAACTAAAATTGTACTTCTGCAAATTTCCTTTTATAAGAATTCCATTAATTCCAAGAAAAGAAAAACACTCAAGGGGCTTAGGAAATAATAATTTTAATCTATGTAAGCATAATCCATGCCCAAATGTATTAAATTCTGCCAGTTTTTGCTGTCATAACATTTTTCATTTTCTTCATGAACTCTGCACTACTTCAAAAAGTGACTTATCATTTAATCAGTTCAATTAGCATATACAATCTAATTGTGATACCTATTTAATACAGTACAACATATAATCAATACTATATCACCTAGAATTGTCAAACTGTTCATGAAAGCCTAAAAAAACTATAAATCAATTAAGCGATTTCATTTAACATGTAATAGGTAGTCCTCATAAAGCAAAACTTAAATATTTAGTTTTCTGGAACTAATATATTTCATAAGCCTTTTAATCTATAATTTAATAGATATAGTTTACCAAGGGAAGCCAGATACATATATTTAGCTTCTTTAAATTTAATTAAAAATTTTAAGAGGATGTAAGCTATAATTCAGATGCAATATAGCCATAACACCATATCAAGACCTTGTAAATAATAAGAAAAGAGATATTTAACATTATTGCTTAGTCTTATGAAATGGTGTATTTTTAACCAAATTGATACCAACTAAAAGTGTAGACTTTTATTTATAATGTTTCCTATACTCTTAAATGGTACTGCTTGGCAAGTAAAACAGATACTGATATAATTCTTTTTCAATTAGTTGCAAACATTCTAATTTGTTAATCAATGCACATATTCCTGTTTAACTACTTACTATACTACTTCAGAATTAATCCTCCTATGGAAAGTAACCGTTCCAAGTGGAAAAAAACATTGCAGAGCTTTATCTTTTCCCTAAAGATTTTCAAGTATTATAGGAACACAAATTCATGAAAAAACTAATTAAAAATTTGACAATTCATCTTATACAAATTATGAAACAGAACAAATGTGACTTTATGTTTCTCTGCTTAATATTATACAGTGATGCCTCAGCTAACGAGTGATCTGGCTAACAAATTTTTTGGCTAACAAGTATTTTTTTTCTCTGTTTTTCGGATTCGGCTAATGAATGTTTTAGTGTGGATGTGCACACTAACATAAAGTAGCAAACATGAACAGTTGGGCCATTCCAGGAGCTTATCTTTTCCATCTCTATGTGTGTGACACAGAAATGTGATTCTGGAACAAATTATTTTCGTTAGCTGAGGTATCACTGTACTAAGAATACTAAGAACTATTCTATTAATGAGCTATTTTCTAACTTTTTCAAGTATGGGACACAACTACAATTCTATTAGTGAGGAGAAACGAATACTCAATCTTAGGTAACTCAAAAGAAAAATGGGAAGCACAACAAGATAAACTTGCCTTTGGCTTTTAAGATTCTACACTGTTGACCCTGAAATGCCAGATTCAACAATAACAACAAAAGATTATAGCAGCAAGCCACCATTTCACCACATATTAAGAATTTTGAAAGAGGCAATAACTTTTTATTCCCTCTCAATTCATTCTGTTTTGTCTTCTTTTTGTTTTTCCTGTTTTTTTGTTGCAGGCAGTTCAAGGCTCGCCCACTGCATAGGTTCAGCTTTTCTCATGGTGATCTCAATCTTTGTTGCAGTCATAGTAACATAACTTCGCTTTACATCAATCACCTGCAACATACCAGAGAATTAAAGTAAACCAGGGTGGTTTTATTAGTTTAAAAGAGAAAAATACTTGTCTTGCCTATGTTAATAATAAAAAATCCAAGACTCTAATGCTATTTTTTTCTTGTTAAAAAAAAAAAAGATTTTACTTACTTTTAGAGAAGGGAAGGAAGGGAGAAAGAGGACAGAAACATCAATGTATGGGAGATACATCGACTGGTTGCCTCTTACACACCCCCAATTGGGGACCTGGCCCCCAACCCAGGAATGTGCGCTGACTAGGAACGGAGTAGGTGACATTTTTGTTTGCAGGCTGGTGCTCAATGCACTGAACTACACCAGCTAGGGCTCTAATGCTATTTCAATACCTAGGTCTCAACTTTTTGGTTAGAATGAACAGGTTACATAACTATCTTGATCAATTACCAACGTAATGCCTTTTACTATAGGAACGGTACTTTAAATAACAAGAAAATATTCTGCTGGATTCATAATACTTACACCCCATAATTTCACATTTTGATGAAATTCCTTCTCTCCTTCGAATACAATGTGCACATTTAACTGAAAAAGATATATAAAGTTGAGTAACTGATCAAACCCAAACTAATGGTTTATAATATAA